>NC_063154.1:27921947-28206880 GCF_020921035.1 Rhodamnia argentea | reverse complement strand
AGGCGAGATCCGATGGGGTGGGTTGATGATGATGTCGCCTGACCGAAGCAAAGAAACGAAAGATGAAAATATCTCTCATCTTCCTTCGACTTTTCTTCTTCCTCTCGTGGGGTCAAAGGGAAAAAGGGAAAATGAAAATTGGGAAAGACATCAATTTCAATTGGATCTACTTTACCTCATTTTTTGTTGCGCATATATATTTGCTTATGCCGACAACTTTTGTATGACTGTATTGAGATCACCCTCCCATTCCCAGTAGCATTGCCAGTCGTATCCAAACAGTGTCCCCCAATCTAGCTTTGGCGTGCTTAGCGTACCCTTAGAAAAGATCTTCATTTTGGGGCACTCTTCCACTTCAATCCTAAACAAGGATGGAAAACTCAAGATGCAACTTGTGGTAGAGGAGAAGCATTCTAGGCTTGGCATATTTTTGAGTGTCAACTCTTGTAGCTTCCTAAAAGAAATCACTTGTCCTTTTTCATTTTCATCGTCTGTCACTACTTCTTTTATTCTTTCACATCCTATTATAGTCATCTCCTTAAGATGTACCAAACTTGCTATCTCGGAAGCCGTCCCTAGATGTATCAATCCGGAGGAATTCTTCACCACCAACTTCGTCAAATTCATGAAGGATGTCACGGCCGGAAATAGTATCGTCAACTCGGGACAATCCCTAACCTCAAGTGTTTCGATGCTCAGAAGAATTTTGGACACTGAACAATCTTCTCTCCACACACGCTTTAGCTTGTCTAGCTTGCTCAACTTAAGTTCTCTTAAACTTTCAAGCACTGGATGTTTTCCCTCGTTAGCAATCCCTCCGCATGGGAATATATCTTCAAAAGAGCTACGAAAGATCTCAAGACTTTCCATATTTTGAAATCTCTCTAGTAGGAACCCGGGAGGAAAGGTGGCCTTTTCATCATGGAAGCATGCCAATGTTAGTGCTTTTGGCTTGCCAAAGATGTCATCGGGAAATTTCCCATTCTGTATCATCTGAATATCCTTAGCGACTAATAAAAGTCTATTTAAGTTGGGAAAGTCCTGTCAAATTGCCAATGCAACATGAGAAATAAATTCGACAAAGGTTCATCAATAAGTGAAGTGCTGTAAAACCTAAACCTAATTCAGATGATTCACATGAAAGGTGGTTATCTTCCTATGATTCATTAAATCTCAAGAGCCTTGCATACAAGTCTTAAGGTTTTAAAGTCTCAAATAGAGACTAGTAACATTAAGTTGGTAGAGCGAATCTAAATTCAAGTGCCCTCTAGCTCACCGTATTCATCTTTTATTAGAAATATCTTATCTTGGTAATAAAAGTTTATCATCTTTGGAAATTTTGTAATGAGGTGCACTCATAATGTTTCTAAGAAAAATATGGGTTCCACAAACTTGATAGCGTGCTCATTTGCAAACTCATAGGTAGGGGGTTTCGTGATCTCCATAGTATTATATTCTTACGTGATTATGTAGCGGACATGAAATATAATGGGTGAATTAAAGAATTAAGTTAAAGAAACGTTTTGAGTTTATTTTTCTTAGAGTTTGTAGAAAAAAATAGAGCATAAAAGTAAAATGGAAGACGTGTCAATAATGGAGAGGGTCTCGTGTGAAATCCTCATTGACTTCCCCAAGGAGCACCATTAGATAAGATTAGAATACAAACATATTGTGTAGTCAGCAAAAATCTGTTATTATTTTTGTAGTTCTACGTAATGGAATATCGTATGTGTTTCCACAAATGAAAAGTATACTTGAGATACTAAAAATATCTTATGTTGTCGACAAACTAATTGGCAAGACAGATCATATTTTTTGTACTATCATAACGTGACGTGATTACGTAGAGGACATGAGATTAGTGGGTACTTTAAAGAACTAAGTAGAAACCGAGGAAAAGCAGATGAAATCATACCCTCTCAAATGAAGAGTGCGTTTCTTGGTTCGAAAGGTCCTGTTGATCATCTCTTTGAGTCCACTTGCTCATGGATGCCGCAAAAGACAACATGTTCAGTTTATCACAGTGAGTCACTTGCAATTTCAGCAACGATGGCCAGCTCAAAGTAGGAAATTTAGGACAAAAGTTCTTGAGTCGTGGCATATCATGTAACGCCAAAGAGGTCAATTTCGGGAAAAGCGCTTGAGCAATATTGGAGTGTCGAGTGTCGTCTCGATTGGCGACTATTTCCTTGATCCTACAAGATTCCACTTGAAGCTCTCCAAGTTGGGTTAGACTTGTAGCCACCCAATACGGAAACAGATTTTCTAGGCTCTCGCAATTTTTGACCTTCACTTCCAGTAGAGAGTCAAAAGTGAGAGTTTCTTGAGGATTGTCGGGCCATATTTTGCTTAAATTGTCCATGTGAGAGAGAACCATCCACTTGAGCCCAAGAAATTGTACCTGCCATATTGAGAAAAATGATACAATGAGTGTGATCATATTGAGTTGTGATCTCGAAGAAGGAATTTCCAAAGTTCCCTAGCTCTCACAAATCATGAGAATGCAAGAGCTTGCTAGTGACAAAACAGGGAGGGGCTAATTGATGCTTTCATTTCAGCTATGATAAATGCATTCAGATAATCACTAGTACATTAAGCATCCCTTTAATTGTTGGAAAGTTGCAATGATGAATATTAACATGCAGTTTGTCGGATTTGTTCACACTCATCAATATCAAAGTTGGTTGAGCTAATCTTTTCATGAGTTGAGAATTTCTTAGATTTATTTGCGTTCAAGGAATGAATGAACTTGAAGCACGGTTCAAAGCAGGTTTGACACACGTGCTTCAACTCGGTTGAGATTTGTATACATATTCTTCTTCTCTCTTCCTAATGTTGGCTCCAATGCCCCGCTGATGGGTGCAGTTCAAAAAAATTAACTTCCCATTTTCATCTCTACTAGATTTAGAAAAATCCAGAAATTATTAGCAAAAGCGAATCGGTTACATTATGTTAGTATCATGTGTACGGAGGTGAAAGTACTACGTACTATGATGTTTATTTGCTTGTTATAGCATGGACTTGGAAGATGATTATGTATATATATGTATACATATATATACATACTTTTTTATATAGATCAATGGCTGAGATCAATATGCTTGTTAAAATTCATGACCCGCATAACAACAAAGCCAACCTCTATGGGAAAACTTCAAACCCCTCGCAAACGAACTTTCAAAATGGTACTTGTCTTAACAAAAAGAAAAAAGCCCTGAAATTGTTGATTTTGAAATAGTACTTGTCTTAAATCTTTTCCATCCAGCGACCACGTGAGTCTCACGTGCCATGTTACTCTCTAGGGCCGGGGGAATTTCGAAATTTGCTAGGTGTGCTTCTTTTGAATTTTCCCCTCCTACAATCGCAAAAAAAGGTGAAGTCTCCCCCGCTAATCACGCAATGAACCCCACGAAATCCGAGAAAGAAAGCTGGAAAAAAAAAAAGAACAAGGAGAAACAAAGACGAGGGTCATAGAAATGGGAGACAGAGCTTTTGGTCCAACCGTCCAACGCAAGAGTCGACAAAAAAGACTTTGCGCCATCCGAATTCCAACCGCTCTTTTTCCTTCTCTGTTTAATTATTATTATTATCATCGTCATTATTATCATAATTATTCCATTTTCTCAAACATTTTTTATAATCTAATATAGTACCACTTGCAAGAATTGGGTGTAAGAGGAAACCAATTTCTTATCCTTGATTGATGCCGTGTTCGGAGGATTTTTTTTTTCCCAAACGAAAAACCGGAATCGGATGTTACATTACTCTGGAACAAAAATTGTTTCATGTGACGCGTGCATTCATTTGACTAGATGATTTATCCCAAAAACAAAAGCATTGGATTCAGAAAAAGAAGACTAACCCGTGGAATGAAAAGTGAAGGCGTGTTATGGTCAATATCCATTGAAGATCGCCACGTCAAACTTCTCATTTTGGGGCAGTGGGCAATCCTTAGATATTCTATTTTGGGACACTCCAGCACAGGATTCTTTCCCGCTAGGAAACTAGTCAAATGGGGCAAGCGTTTCAGAATCATCTTATTGAGCCTCGGGAATGAAATCTTCTCCACCGCGCTTCCTCGCCCTTCTTCCTCGTCGATCACTCTGTCCATCCGATCACACTCCCTTATTTCTATATAATGTAGATTGGCAAGGCACCAAGCCATCGATGGGGTGAAAGCATGTCTCAAGTTACTGCATTTATAAAGAGTCAGAGTAGATAGAGAATTGAAGCACATCGTTCCTTGAAGATCTTTGTTCCATAGTTGCCTCAACTTTGGTAGATTGATGAAGTTCAAATTCTCTAAGCGAGGTAGCACCCGAGTACTTTCCACAACCTCAAGCCCTTGAAGATCGAATATTTCTTCCAAAGACTTGCAATCACCCACGTGCAAGCTCATCATTTTCTCCAAAACAAGCATCAATTTGGATGGCATAGCATTAATAAATGATGGACACTTATCCACCACTAGGGTTTTTAATTGCCAAGATGAATTGATGGGATTATGTTCGTTGTGCCACTTTCCAACGAGCTCGGGGAACTCAAATAGACGCACAAACTCAGCCTTAACAACCGTAGCCTGTCGGAAAATGCATCATTAAACGTAAAATTCTAGTTAGCAAAACCGGTTACTTTATCGATGATAAAAAAAAAACAATCAATTGCACAGAATTTAGTAGCTGATGCATACCATTTCTTTAAACACATTTTGGATGGTCATGTTGAGGTTTTCCTTCCAAAATCCCGCCGTACCTACTTTTACTCTCTCCAACTTTGGTGCCTCTATTGGCCCCTCGGAGAAGAACTTCATATTGGGACATCCATTCACAATGACATCTTCCAAGAGAGGGAATATTAAAGCACATCCACTTGAGCTGAAACATTTCAACTCTATCAACCCATCAAGGTCCATACACTTCAAATGATGGAAAGCCACTTCATGCCCCTCCTCACTTCCCTTGTCACTAATAACTTCAGTCAATATCCCGCAATTACCTATCCTCAATTTTGTGAGAGCCACCAAATTTTCAGCTATTGTCGGTGTAAACATACTTGATAACCCATCACAATCTGACACATTTAGAGCCTTCAAATGTTTAATTTGTCTTGAAAAGGGTAATATTACTGTTTGCTCTTGACTAGGGCCTTCCATGGCTTCCACATTGCTGTCGGTCGTTCCGAGATAAGATTCACGTATGATGAGCTCTTCCAAGTTGGCTAAACTCTCAATAAAACGACTTGTGGATGTTGCAAATTCCTTGGAAAGATGACGAAGCTCAAGAACTCTAAGCTTGCAGAAAAATTCTTCGTCATGAAAATCCCCATGCAATATCTCCATCCGTTCGCATAAATCCAATTCCAACTCTTCGAGATTAGGGAATGTGCCCCGAGAGAATAATCAAATCAGAACTTAAGGCCGGCTTATTTAAAAGAGTACTCAGGTGTGATGACTTTAGTCCCGCATATCGCACACAACAACCGTATTTTAAAATGTTGAGTCTTGTGTGATTCAACGGAAGGAAATGTTCCCACATCAAAAGACCCATTATCACTAATCTTTTAAATTTGACTTGTAACCATATTAAACTCAAGTAACTCCTTAAATCCACGATCTAAAGATATATCCGTTGTGAAAATAACTCATGCATCAATTACAATTACAATTGCACAAAGTTCGGTGATTAATGTCAATAATAATGTCACATCTTTCCGTTTTTAGCTTTATCATGAAAATCCCCATGCCATATCTCCATTCGTTCGCATAAATCCAATTTGAACTGCTCGAGATTAGGGAATGCACCCCGAAAGAATAATCAAATCGGAAGTTAAAGCCAGCTTATTTGAAAGAGAACTCGTGTACTATGACTTTAGTCCCGCATATCGCCCACAATAATCGCATTTTAAAATGTTCGATCTTATGTGATTCAACGGAAGGAAATGTTCCTACATATAAAAAAACCCATTATTGTTAATCGTTTAAATTTGACTTGTACCCATACTAAACTCAAGTAACTCCTTACATCCATGTTTCTAAAGATATACCCCTGGTGAAAATAACTTGTCCATCAATTACACTCAAAATTGCACAAAGTTCAGTGATTAATGTCAACAATAATGTCTCATCTTTCCATTTTTAGCATAACATCGGTAATCTTTATAGGATTCGGGATGGTAAGATCACAACACATGCCACGTGTTTTCATCTTTGTGGCACTTTGGAGAGAGCTAAACCATCAGAATTAGCCTAAATCTTTATTAAAAGAGGATCAACGAAAATACATTTGATTCATCTGACAATGTGATGTTTCAATGTTGAAATATTTCTATGGTATCGAGGTGAGTCTTACGGTTTACATCTTCGTATATGGAGCTACTTGTATGAGATGCTTAGCTGTGGCCGCAAGGATCACTTCAAATATTTACCATTGAATCAAAACAAATAATCTTGGGTCATACCTTTTCTATCAAGAAGAGAGGTTGTTTATGACGTGGCATCTCATTCTCAATTTGGGAAGCAAGTATGTCTACTTTGTTACAGCCATCCACCCTCAAGGTCTTTAATGCCGGCCAATGGGAAGTATGTGTTCCAGTGTATAGACACTTCAACTCGGTAAGATGCTCAAGTTGGAGGGAGGTTAACTTTGGGAAATCAAACCTGGGAACTGGTACTCCTTCTTCCTTCTCGATGAGTTCTTCAATGCCACATTCATGGATCTCCAACTCCTCAAGTTGCATTAGGTCTCTAACTATCGAGGCTGGAAACAGAGAGATGAGGCTCTTGCAAGAGGAAATGCTAATAGAATGTAGGCACTGGAATTTAACTTGATGGTGGAGTTCCTTATCCCATACACACTTTAGCTTATTGCATCCATCCACACAAAGCGATTCTAGCTTGGGGAAAGAATCCGCAGCAGCTTGATTGCCCCATATCATCTTGATGTTATCCATGCTAGTGATGTCTAATGTCTCCAAGCTAGGAAATGCAACCTGTGGGTATTCGCTCGCAAAATTGGTGATTCAAGAGAATTACGATTCATGAACTTCCAACATATAAATATAAATGAGTGTCAAAATGTAAATTATGAAGACACAAAATTGGTGATTCTGTCTCAATTTTAAAAGATTAAGATTATCTATCAAAGTTGACGTATTAATCTTGTGGGAGGGCCCATTTTCACAGCCTCTTTGGCTGCATAGGCAACATTTTAGGTGAACGGCTTATATTGCTTTCAGTTTAGTCCAAGTGGACCCGCCCGTAAAGTACTCTCTTTTTTTTGCATTTTTTCCATTGAAACGTTCTTCCGCTATCCACTCGACGAGTCGGATGACTCACCCGAAATGTATTTTATTTCTTTAACAAGAGTTTCATAAGAATGGTCTTGCAGTGCATGCGACAACTCAAAGGGGTGATTTCCAAAAGCCCTAGACCCTAATTGCGCCGCTTGCTTCGATCAGGGGGGAAAAAGAAGAAGAAGAAGAAGATATTGTAAATGAGAGGTTGCTGAGAGTTTTAAGTTTCTTCTAAATCTCGGAAAGCTTTTAGAAATCCTGTTCTGCAATTGTATTACCCATTCATGTTTTGTGCAAAGAAATTAAAAATAAGAAATTGCAACTCATAAAACATGTCAACAACTTTCAACACTCGTGCTTGTACACTGCTCGTTTTCTTTTAAAATTTTATAACTGAAGCACACTTTAAAAGTAATTTAGTTAGTTTTTATTTTGGCTATGCTTTGTCTCCTACATATTTTAATCCTTTTGTTACATTTAATATTTTGACGTAACGTTACGCATTGGGAACGCAAGAGTTTCTATTTCTTCCATTCCCAACCCTTTTTCCTCCATAATGATCGCTTCCATCTTCTTGCAATTGATTACGCTTAGTTTTCTCGCTTTTATGACAGATTTAACCATGGATGGGAAGAACATAAAACCGAGATTACCCGAGCCGCCGATTTCTAATTTCTCCAATCTCGAAAAGGCAACCCGTGGTATTCACTCATGAAATAAGAGATTAAACATAATTATGAACTTAGGGATTTTCAAGATGTAAATATAGATGAGTACCGAGGGGTGGGGGGAATTTTTGAGTTCTACAAAAAAGGAAAAAAGAAAGAATAATAAAAAAAAAAGAGCGGAATAAGAAAATCAAGATAATAATATTGTTTCTAGTGTCCAGTCTTTCCTTTGGTAAAGAACTTGCAATGCAGAGTTTAATTCGATTAGTGAGCCGCTTGTATTCCATCCGTAGAATAAAGGAAGGAAACCCAACGAAATATGCAATGCTTGGCTAATGTGTCTAATGAGAAGTACTAGTTAGTAGTTCAATTATCATTGAAACCAAGCTCTCTCCGTGGAAGCTCAAAGCGTGGAAAGAAGATTAGTAGTACTCAGACATACGAGCGTGTAAGGCCCACAAGAGGAAACAATCATATTGCAGGAGCCCTGGGCCCCACCGATTTAAATAGGACATCAAATGTCAAAAGTCTGTTCAAGAACATCTATCCATACTACTCGCGTGATAAACAAAAACTAATTTACAATACAAAATGCAATTATATGAACCCAAAAGACAACTAATGAACTTGACCATCAATTTTTCAGTGACAACGAAAACTAGTCACCCATAAAGCGAAAGGAAAATAAAGCTATCAAGGTAAATTACTTCCTGTATGGTAAGCTCATATAACCCATCTCAATTAATCTTCCTCGTTATTGTAATTTCTTTAAGGATGAGTCTACATACGCAGCCTACATGTATGAGACCATAAGATTTTAGGTGAAAAGACCCAATTGCCCCTGTTCTACAATGGAAAGCTTTATTTTCTATGTTTTTCCAAAGGTTAATTGCTAAAAACTCTAGAAAATTCTTCACCCATCCATCGCTCCCATCCATACAACAAGTTTCGACTTTTTTTTTTTGTGTTTCGTTCATTTGGACTATTGTCATCCCTAGCAACCATGTGGGACCCATGACTAAAATTTCCATGACTCTTTGCTGACGGGGAGTGGGCTCAGATTCCTTCTGCTGGTGCACCTAGGGCCAAGGGAGAGTAAAGCTTCCTTCTACCAGGAAATTAACGGTACGAAATTTCAACTCATATATGTCCGCAACTCTTGTGATATATTTCAATCAAAGTAAAGGTTGCAAGTAAATTCAATTAGTTTTAATTTTGACTATGCTTTAGCTTTTGGTATATTTAAGAGATGTAACGTTAATCACGTACCTCTCGATTGAAGAGGGCACTGGAGCGTGAGTGGATGCGGTCCCGACTCCGATCTTCCGGTGAACCCGTTATCAATTTTTCATTGGATGAAAAGAATTGTGAACATTTGTATTCCATGGATGAATCCATCTACGCGAAGATCTTCAATGATGAAAACCAAAGATAAATCTTACATTTTTCGCGAAAGAAGGACGTCAAACTTCCCAAATATGCTAAGGATAAATCGGTTAACATCGAGAATGATAGAGTTTCTGATATTTCCACTCCCAATCCTTCTTCCTCCGTAAGGATCGCCTCCATCTTCTTGCAATCGCTTACCGTTAGATCTCTTAGTTTTGCAAGAGATTTCACCATGGATGGGGAAAACATAAACCCGGGATTGCCCAAGCCATCAACTTCTAATGTCTCCAAACTTGGAAAGGTAACTTGCGGAATTCGTTCACGAAATTGGTGATTTAGTTAAATCTCGAATTCATGAACTTCCAAGATGTAAATATAGATGAGTACCAAGGGGTGAGGGAAATTATTGAGTTGCGCAAAAGAAAAAAAACAAGAAAAAAATAAATTAAAAAACGTACTGAGAAAATCACCATACTAACGTGGCTTCTAGTTTCCAGTCTTTCCCGTGTGGAAGAGATTGGAAAATTGATGACCCGAAGACCCGGTTCGTACCGCGATGTGAGCGAGTTAATTGGTGGATTGGCGACCATGGGAATTGACTCATTAATTAGTCAATTTAGGAAGTCGCGATTTTCAATTTTAAGCCGGGCCTATGTGCGCTCTGCACCGCCATTGACCCTCCCTGGTTTGACTTTTCGTAACTGCCCTTTATTTTCATTTATTTTATTTTTGCACATTTTCTGCTCTTTCGTTATTTTCAGTTGCGATATCATGCCGGCAGCAATTGAATTGTCGTTACTGGATTATTTCAAATGTCCCCGAGATAAACGGCCAATTTTGAGAAGAGCTTTATCTTCATTGACAACAACGGTAGGCAAGATGCAACCATGCATACTAGAAAGTAGAAATAAATAAATAGAATAATGCTTAAAAAGACAATCATGTCAAATAAAATCAAGAGAAACGTGGATACAATTTTGATTAAGGGCATGAAGTGGACTCATTTTATTAAATAAGGGCCCAGAGCGGACATCGTTTCGATTAAGGGCCCGAAGTGCATTGTTTCTAATAATTCTCTCTTCAATTATTTTAATCAAAGTATACTTTGTAAGCAATTTAGTTAGTTTTTATTTTGGTTATGCTTTGTGTCAGGTATATTTGATCACCTACCTCTTGACTCAAGAGTGCAGAGCAGTGTGATTTGACGCGGTTCGGACTTTGAGTTTCTCGTGAACCCGTCATTGATTTTCCATTGGACGAAAAGAATGTCATCATTTGTATTGCAAAGATGAATATATCTACAGGAAGATCTACAATGATGAAAGAATAAATCAATCTTACACTTATTGTTAGAGAAACACGTAAGACTTCCCAACCGTGTTAAGTTTAAATAGGTTAACATCGGGAATGACAGATCTTCTGATATTTTCACTCCCAGCCCTTCTTCCTCCGTAATGATCGCCTCCATCTTCTTGCAATCGCTTACCGTTAGATTTCTCGGTTGTGCGAGAAATTTAACCATGGATGGGGAAAACATGAACTCAAGATTGTTCAAGCCATAGACATATAATGTCTCCAAACTTGGAAAGGCAACCTGCGGAATTCGTTCATGAAATTGGTAATTTAGTTAAATCTCGAATTCATGAACTTCCAAGATGTAAATATAGATGAGTACCAAGGAGCGAGGGGAATCATTGAGTTTCGCAAAAAGAAAAAGAAAAAAAAAAGACAAAATGAGCAAATGGACTAAGAAAATCAACGAAATATGCAATGCTTGGCCAGGGTCTAAGGAGAAGTGCTAGTACTCAGACGTAAGAGCGTGTAGGGGCCCACAAATTGTATTTCCATGATTCTTCACAGACGAGGAAACTATCATTATTGCATGAGTCTTGGGCCCCACCGATTTAAACAGGATATCAAATGCCAAAAGTCCGTACAAGTACATTTGTCCATACTGTACGCGTGCATGAACATGCACGAAATTCTGTGCTCATATAATTATGGGGCTATGCAATGACTAAGTGCTTATTTAAGCACAATACACCAAAATAAATAAAAATTGTGCATCAATTAGGTTAGTATAGTTGCTTTTAGTTGAAAACCCGGTCCTCCTTCCCATTCTTCGTATTGGTTTTTAAGAGTCACCTACATTTCACATTTTGGGGGTACTAACAAAGTTAAGTAAATAAATTCAATGGAATCCATTTCGAAAGAGTACAAATAACTTTACTTATGAAATTACGTTAATGCCAAAAACATTCCCTTCAATTATGCTCTATGAAACCCTATTAATATTGACATGCTCGCGGAATGAAAATTTAAAATAGCTCGGAACCTATCACAAATAAAATTTACATGGATTTCATTCGATTAGTCGGATTTCTACTCAATTTGGAGAAACGGAAGATTTTGCCTTATCTAATCACAGGGAAGGCAGGAACGGACAAGGTAATTATGAAGAAAATAAACTGAAAATAACAAAACGAATAAGCATCATAATATGCGTTACATCAAGAAGGAAAAATTAATAAATAATTAATACTCTTTTAATAGAAAGTTACCTGTTGTCCGTTGAAGAACGCAATTTGAGTGCCCACTTGGTCATCCGATGTACTTCTCGAAGGAGACGACCCGACGGAGAAAAAATTAGCGATATTTGGCAACCCATCCAATTTCAATACATGCAACTTAGGCAACTCAAGTTTACCACGATCATCATCAGCTTCTACAATCCCCCGCATTAATTTGCAGCGGGCAACTTCAATCTCTTCTAAATGTGGAAGTTGTCTCACGACTGAATGAGGAAATAGAACTTCCATCTTGTTGCAACCTTCAACTCGTACTACTTTTAATGTACTGAAGGACTCGATGGAGATATGGTTGTGGTATATCTTCTCCAAGTTGATGAGATTCTTGAGAAGTAACGTCTCCAACGGCTTAAAAGTAGGAAGGGAAGAGCAGTCAAGGATGTAATGGATGGAGGGACTATTCTCGACCTGTAGATGCTTTAATTCTGGAAAACCTTTTCGAGATAACGCACAAATACTTTGCTCGCTTCCTTCCAACTTGTTCAAACGCAGACCGTTAGTTTTGTCCAAGATACTTTTTATGCACGCTTTTCGAAGAACATCTCTGAATGGATCCAACTCGAGCTTCAATGTCCTCGATCCATTGCAATACTTCCACCAGCGCCACTCTTTACCTATTCGGATTTCATACTTGGTTAATTTCTCGACGTATAGATCGTCTGGGAGCATCCTCGGATCAGGAATGGACACATGCAGAGTGCATAGTTTCTTCATGTGATTCAACTCACTCAGACTTGCATTAGTCGGTTGAGTTTGCTCCCCTGCACTCCAATGATGAAAGCTTTGCTTCAAGTACAACTCCTCTAAGTTGGTCAAGCTTTGAAGTACACCCGGTTCAATAATCTCAAGTTCTGGACAATCGCTCAAGTCTAACGACCTGAGTTCTACCAGTTGCCCAATTTCTTTCGGCAATCGCTGAATTTTTGAGTTCACAATGCTGAGAATCTGTAACCTTTTTAGATTGCCAAGAATGGCCACATCCTCAAATGAACAATTCTGAAAACACAGGGTGTGTACGTTTGCCAATAATTGAAACGGCGAAGGAGAGCGAGTGAGTCGTACTCCTGCAAGATTTAAGACCATGAGATTCCTCATAGAGTTGAAATATGAATCTGGGATATGAAGAGACTTGTAGTTTGTGGCCATCAAAAGAATGCGCAATTCAGGGCAATTTAATTCTGGAGGAAGCTCTTTCATGTTGGGAAAGCACATCGCCTCACAACTTTCGAGCTTGTTCTCCTGCAACTCTGTTACTGACTCCACTTTATCTTCCAACACGAGAAGAGGGTGTTGATCTCTCGAAGAGACAGAGGCAACAAACTCGCGAACTAAGTCATGTATCTTGAAACCACCAACGTCTTCGCTATCTAACAGAAGGGCGGAGGCCTGAAGAGCACGGATATGTGTGTGCAACCTATCTCTAGCTTCTTCCATGCTGCTAACTTCTTGAAATAACCCCAAACCGAAGCCGTACCTCACCAAGTTTTCAAGAGAGGGCTTAAAGACACTGCAAACAACGCAGAGTCGTAATAATGACTTTGCCTCCCCTTCTAATCTATCATAACTCCATTGCAGCATCTGATCTATCAAACCATTGATTTCTCTATGGTTAAACTTCTCCATTTTTCTCAAAGCGTCCCTCCATTCATATAAATCAGCGTATTTAAGAAGTTTCCCCATTGCAACAATGAGGAAAGGCACGCCTGCACATCTGCGGAGCACTGCTTCCACCCCGGCCTTGAACTCGTTATCGTGAACTTTGTCTCCCGCCGTCCTCTCAAACAAAGCTCTTGCCTCTTCCTTCTTCAGCTCACCAAGGAAGAACTCCCTGTCGCAGCCCATTTCCCTTTGCAAAAGACGTTGATCTCTCGACGTCAACAACAACTTGCATCCTGTGGCTTTGTTGTCATGTCCGCAAGGAATGCCGACTAATTTCAAGTCCAGCTTCTCCCAAAGGTTGTCCAGTATTATGAGCACCTTCTTTTTGTTACTCTCCTCTTCTTTCAACCTCCCGTGCAGAAGTTCCGCTCGCGCACCGATAGTCTCTTTGTTTTTTATGTCAATAAGACCCAAGGCATCCGCAATATCTCCTTGAATCGTATGGATGTTTGGATTTTTTGACACGTCGGCCTTAGCGACTGAATCAAACGACCTCTCTTCGATTAGTATCCTTTTGACATCGTCCAAAAGGGTGGACTTGCCCACCCCGCCCATCCCGTAAACCCCGACCACGCTCTTGCTGTTATCAGCAAGAGCGTCCATGATGTTCTGTATCGTCGAAGCTCTGGATTTGAAGACGCCACGGTCCCTAAGCTTAACGGACATCGAGGCAGATAAAACGGAGGCCGTCGCATCATTGCCTTCTCTCCTGGCAGGACCGCTGAAGGAGATCTCCTTGTTACTGTTTTCTAGAATGAGATTCTTAATGTCGTCCGTCATGTGCTTGGCCTTCCTGCTGAACTGATCGAGACAATTGAGGTCGGGAAGAGTCCCCCGGCACCATGTCTTGCTCGCCTCCTCGAATTCGCCCAACAGGCCTCGCGCCTCCCTCAAGGCCGCCTCAGCACTTGCCAGAAACTTTTCGACCCATTCGTGGGTATTCCGAAGATTATTTGTAGCCTCTTTCGCGGCATTGTGGACCCTAGCAGCCTCGTACTCCAGATTCTTGACTTCCTTGCGAAGTTCGTCGGCGTATCGAGCAGCGACGTTACCCGAAGCAGGATCGCTGAAGGAGATGTCCTTGTCTTTGTTTTCTCGAATGAGTTTCTGAATGTCATCAGTCTTGCTCTTGGCCTTCCTGCTGAATTGATAGCGACAATTGGGGTCGGGAATAGTCCCGCGGCAGCAAGTCTTGCTCGCCGCTTCGAATCTTCCCAACAGCTCTTTTGCGTCCTCCGAAGCCTTCTCAGCACTTGCCAGAAAATTTGGGACCCAATCGTGGATATTCTGAAGATTGGCTCTGGCAGCTCCCTCGGCACTGCGGACCTTCTGAGCTTCGAACTCCAGATTCCGGACCTCCTGCTGAAGATTGTTGGCGTAGCTCTTGGAGGACATGACGTATCCGAATCCACGCTTGATGGGAGCAAACCCCATCTTCAAGACATCCCATACAACAGCAATGGCAGGATCGATCGACATTTTTCTTTGATTTTTTTGTTCGAGAAACAAAGCGCGCGAAAATAGAGAGCGATGAAAAGGAGTTCGCAGATAATGAAGAAGAAGAAGCAGCAGCCGAGGAGGAAGAAGAATGGTTGTGCGGAGGAGAAGAGCGAAACAGAGCAAGAGCGATGGGAGAAGGCCAAGAGACTTGAGTGTAGATGAGGATGAAGGAACGGGAGGAAGAAAGAAACAGAGAATTGAGTGCAAATGAGGAGAAGAGCGGAACAGAGCAAGAACGGTAGGAGACGAAGAAGGCCAGGAGTTTCAGTTCAAATGAGGATGAAGGATAAGGGAGCAAGAACGAAACAGAGATTTGAGTGCAAATGAGGAGAACAGCGAAACAGAGCAAGAGGGATGGGAGACGAAGAAGGCCAGGAGATTTGTGTGCAGATGAGGATGAAGGAAGGGGAGCGACGAAGACAAATCTACTTAAGCGAGAAAAGAAAGGCCTGTAATCTAACCTTAGTTAAGGTCTTAACTAAACATCAGTTAATTACTTAGGTTGCTGGTTGTTAGAAGAAGACTTCAACTCGAAACTGCGCCACCACCCCCCACGCCACCCCCCGGACGAAAAAAAAAGAAAAGGAACGTTATTTTTAATAATGTGCACTTTTTTCATCAGTGTAATTCCAACAAAAGTCAATCAGCTGAATCGAATAATGATTAACCAAAATAAGAGCCAAAATCAGATGTTTAAGATATATTAATTTGGAATAGAAGAAGCGCATTTGGGGCAATTGTAATGGTCTAATCAATGAAGGTAGGTGTGGTTAAACTCGAATTCTCGATAATTAAAATTCAATAGAAGATCATATTAAAGAAAGTCGAATAGCTCAAACGGTAACATCAATCGACAATTTTGTTTGATTTTTCTTCTTAGAATGAAAGAGTGAGTCCGGCACCAATGGACTCACTCAACAATTCAGACTCGGATGTGTGTCCGACAAATTCATCTTCTCTGGCGTAGACTTATGGGAACATGATGCTACATCAAATGGAGACTGTGCCGGCATTGACCTCAAAGTTGAAGTAATTTGCAGACTGTGCACATCATGCACGAATCAATAGGGCAACATGTGTAATACGATTTGACAAAGCAAAAGGTGTAACACGATATACTTAAGTGATCGATTAAATGCCATAACTTTTTAAAAGTGTTTTATCACAAGTGTCATGTCATGTTCAAATTTTCAGCACTTGGAATGAATGTTTAAAAAAAAACATTATACTTAAGTGATTAAGTGCAAGACATGACAATCAAGTCAACATTTTAATTTGTAAACACCAGTCAATGGACATGGAATGGATCATTTTCTAGGAAAGACTCAAACCACGAGGAAGGAAGAGGAGATGGGCGGAGCTCCTAAACCTAAGCGTAGTTTAACCTTAACGAAACACCAGTCAATTTCTTGGGCATAGAAAATTGATGATTTTCTGAATTATTGTTCTTTTACTGGACTAGCCACCACCATCAATGTCCATGTCTCCATCATTTCCTCCGCCGCTAATGGACAGACATTAATGAATTATCCATCATTTCATCTTTTACCTTGGAAAATGGTTCTTTCATCCTTTTTCCATTGCTAGTATACAAGTCCTAATCCATCCACTCAGCTTGTCCTCCACCGTTAATGGACAAACACTGATTAGTTACTAGTCCTAATCTCGCTCCTTGCGTGGGTCAACGAGATCATATTTAAAATATGGAAGTAACATTACAATTAAGCAAATTGATAGATTAGAATGTCAACCTAACTTCAATTAGAACTGTTAGGTCAAAACTTCTACCAAAATTAAACTGTTGCGATTCTTTATTAACATTTTAAACCAGTTTACTTTCTTGAATACGTACCACTAACACTGTTTCGTGGTTCCAATTGAAGTTTCCCCCTTTTTTTTCAAAATGTTTGGGTCTATTTGGAGTCTTTCACTTTTAACATTCACTTTTCAAATATTTGCAGTCATCCTAAATCGATTTTAAAATTTTCCAAAAACATGCAATTATTGACAAGTAAAGATATGCGGGTTTTCATCATTTGTGAACCTAATTTTTCTCTCGTTTTCGAAAGACGGGAGCGAAAAAAATTAGCACATTTTCCTGAAAAGCTTTGGTTTAATAATAAACGGCTGAGTTTTAATGGTAAGCAGACAGCCCCAACGTACACACTCGCCAAAAGGTAAAAATACAAAGAGATATCACTGCACAAGTTGGTCACCTCCATCCAGGGATAGAAATGGATGATTTTTTTGCAATTTTGTTGTTCCGTGATCAGTCACCGTCACTGATGTCCATGTCTCCAGGTCTTTCCTTCTACCGCTCGTGGAAAACCATCTAGAAAGACTGCTTGAACCAGGGTAGTCGTGGGACACGGAGAGGGAGAGAAAGAGAAATAGAAAGAGAGAGTAATCGGGGGTAGTCGTGGGAGTTTAGACATGGGATAATCATTCTGTTTATATATATATGTGTGTGTGTGTGTGTATGTGTGTGTATTATTTTTTATTTTTAAGAATAGATTTAGAATAGAAATTCGTTTGATAACATAATTTTATTTTTTTATTTTTTGAACAAATTTTTAACTCAAAAGTAGGTTTGGAATAAAAATAACAAGTAAAAATTATCTATTTTTCTATTTTTGCAACAAAAGCAAAAATAAAAACTCTTCTTATCATCAATGCCTGTCAGCCAATCACTATTCACCGGTCGCCGTGCATCAGTCCCTAGCCACCATCCGTCGATCTCCAGTCACTGGTCATCGATCACCGTGGTAATTTTATGCTCTTATTAAATAAATTTTCATTTCAAAAATAAAAAATTTATATCGTTATTAAACGCATCTTTTTATTTAAAATTGTTTTAGGAAGTGAACGGCGATCATCCATGGTAACATGACTGTCATGACAAGTCCCCCTTCTAGAAATGAATGGCTTTTCTGCATTTTACTACTGCTGCTTTACTTGACCAGACACCATCACAGCATCACTAGTGTCCATCTCCACTTCTTTTCGTCCTTCACTACTGGACAAGCATCAGAGCATACGTAAGATTGCTGTAATTAGGGTAACTGAGACTCTCAGAGAGAGAGATTAAATGAGAATAGTTGGGGGAGCAGTGACGGCACTTGAAGCGACAACTTCCTCTTGGCATCCTCTTTGAGAATTAAAGAGCCGAGGAATCTCCATGATTTGCCAATGTAAAGATTATACAATGAACTTCAATTTTTGATAGCGTTCTCCTTATTGGTACATTAGACTTAGACTAACTTAGACCCTTACATCTCACTAGTATTTAATTGAAAATGAATCTTAACTTTTCATGTATTATCTTTTCTAGATTTGTTGATAGATAGCCCCTCAAGTTGAGGAGTCCTTTTAAGTGGAAAAAAAAAACCTCAGTTCACAAAATAAAATTGAAGTTGTGTGTTCTTTATGCCGAACACAATTATTAGATTAGAATGTGAAATAACAATCATAAAATTGCCACATGATGAAATGGTTTGAATATGGTTATTGTCTCTCTGTTCTTGCCCTTTTAAAAATTACCTTTTGATATGAGTTTAATGTAAAATTTTCCTATTGTTCTCAAACGTCGGCA
The DNA here is from genome assembly GCF_020921035.1 of Rhodamnia argentea. Taxonomy (NCBI): domain Eukaryota; kingdom Viridiplantae; phylum Streptophyta; class Magnoliopsida; order Myrtales; family Myrtaceae; genus Rhodamnia; species Rhodamnia argentea. The sequence continues at coordinate 28,188,194 of NC_063154.1, read as the reverse complement.
ATTTTCTTTGATTTTTCTTCTGACAAAGAAAAAGCTGAGTCACGCACCAATAATGCAGATTGGACCCACTAATTCAGACTCGGATGGGCGCACATTTTGAGGATTGACTGGAACTCGATGGTACATCTAGGTAGACATGTGCTTGCTGACTGTGCACATCATGCACGAATCAAAAGGCAACCAAAAAAAAAAAAAACAGAGAGACAGAGGGAGAACAAAGGAAAAGAAGGAAGAAGGAGGAGAAGAAAGAGTGAGACAGAGCAAGAACGAAGAGGGACGAAGAAGGCGAAGAGATTTGAGTGCCAAAAAAATATATATATATGTAAAAACAATAAAAGCTTTCATGATTCCTCTGCATATTTTATTGCCAAAGATCTCGTGATAGCCATGTTGGCTTATCATTAATCTATTGATTTATTTAACTATTGTAGCCAAAATCTCTTGTGTTTGCTGCTTCACGTTCTTCTATTTATCTTTTTTTTATTTTATTAAAAGCATCTTTGTTAAACGGGGACTAGAAAGAGAGATCGGACATCCCACTTTTTAATGTCTAGTTTAATTATTGCATCTTCTGAGCCTGAGCAAGCGTGCAAAGCTATTTTCCAACGTCAGAGCTCTCTCAGATAAAAGAGGACATATGGACCCCTACCTATTGCATGCATGGTTTAATCATGGAATCATAACTCTAGTTATGGTGTCATGGAAAATGAAAGCATAGGTTAAGAGTACTGAGTGCTATCATCAAATAACTCGCCGTGTAATGCTTATCATCAATAGGAACTCATATTTTCAAGTACTTGCCCTTTATAAAAAAAAATGCGATTCGATTTTACACCAGCTAAAAGATAGCGGTACGAGAAAAAATATGGCTTATAAAAAAACAATCGACACAACCAAACTTTTTAATTGCAGTTCGGACTTGGCATTGAATAAGATCAATGCAATTTTGTGACAACCTGTAATCCGGCTCGTTTTGAAGCCTTGAATAAATGAAAAGTCTCATCGATGTATTTCACTCGAATCTCACTCGGAATTGATCCCTCTCGAGCATACTAACCAAATGGGAATGGCTAACTAGGAAAAATCAAGTACGTGGACCTAAGAACTTGATCCTGGATTGACTCTTTGGCCATGAAAATTGTCGAGGGAATATTTTGGACCAATATAAGCCGATCCTAGAATAATTAAGGAACGAGTTGGGTAATACCCTACGCTTGGATCACGGGTGATTCCGTTCGACCTCGTATGGGTTCCGAACGTCCCCGAATTATTTTCTAACGATCGTGTCCATCGGGACTAGTGATTGACCCTCGCAATTGAATGACAACCAAGGTCGCCAAGGCTCGAGTAATTCTTAAATGTGATTTTAATCACGGGCCGATACGCGTAACTCTTAAAAGCCGCCCGTTAGTTTGAGATACGCTGAAAATTCTATTGATCGAGATTGATCGCGAATTGAGCTTCAGAATTTGATGTCGGACCTTCGGGAGTTTCAATAAATAAAATTTTGGACGTTTCCTCATCCCGTGTGAAATTCCTTCGTAGTTCGCCCCAAAGAGGTTCGGGAAAAGTATATTTGACCTGGATATGGGAAATGACCCATTTGCCCTCGAAAAATACCCCATTTTTCACTTGGAACTAAGGGTATTTTGGCCATTTTCCTTTTTGGCCGAGATTGACTAGTCAATTAGGGGAGATAATTATTTTTTTTCTCTTGATTTTGTGGGCATAATTAATTATTATTAACCTATATTAATTATTATATTGGCCCTCTTCTTCTTCATTATCCAAGAACTCTCTCTCTCTCTAGCTCACTTTCTCTCTACCTCACTCTCCCTCTCCCTCTCCCTCACTTGGCCAAACACCCTCTCTCTCACCCTCCATTGCCGAAAATTCTTCAAGCCTTCTTTGGTGTCGCTTTGGAGCGCTTTGAGTCGCTAGATCGTCGCTGAGTCGCCGGCCGTGCAAGGATCGCCGGAATCGCCGATTGGTTCGGGCTTTTTCTCAACCGTTCAACGGACGTTTTTGTGAGTTTTTGAGGTAGGATTGTTTCTAAACCTAAATTAGGTGGTTAGGTTGCTAAAAGACCATGAAATTGTGAATTTTTTATGAAGAAAATTGTTGGATTTGGGCTTGAGGAGGGGCTGGACAAAAATTGCAGATTTGAGGAGAAAGAAGGCTTGTTCTTGCATGAATAGTAAGTCAAGAAGATAATAGTGGTCAAAGTTTAACTATGGTTACTTTATGCCCTAACTAGAGTTACTTTATGCTATAGTTTAATCATGGTTAGGTTAGTATTTAACTCTAGTTAATTTTTGAACCATGGTTAGTTAATATATTAACTAGGGTTACTTTTATGTGACATAAAGTCGTTATGCCACGGTGCTAATTAAATGTGACATTATTATAGTATAGTACTATGGTCGTGAATTAATTATATGTTAGAAATTTTTATTGTTCGGCCGTGATAAATTTCCACGTTAGTATAATTTTAGTGGCACGTGATTTATAAATTGCTACGTTAGCGTAATATGGTCGCATGACGTGGATTGGATACTATGGTAGTATTAATTGATCGGGTAGTCTGAATTAATATTTGGATTAGTGTGAATTAATCGGGTGATCCCGAATTATTAATTCTCTAACGTGAGTGAATCACGTGGTCCCGATCTATTCCGAGAAAATGAGAAGGGTCAGATTCAATCAAGTCGTCCGAGGCCAAAGTGAGCCGTATTCGTCCCGATTGTCCGAGATCGAGGAAATGTGAGGGTCGTATTCAATCAAGTCGTTCGAGGCCAAAGTGAGCCGTATTCGTCCGATTGTCCGAGACCGAGAAAGCAAGAAAGTCGTGTTCAATTAAGTCGTCCGAGACCAAAGTGAGTCGTGTTCGACTAATTGTCCGAGACTTGATCCGGTCGTGTTCCTATGTGTCCGAGACCGAGATCCGTGGGTTGTATTCCTATGTGTCCGAGACCCTGATATATATATAGAGCCGTGTTCCATAAAGGTCCGAGGCTCAATTTCATGAACTTATGATGGCGGTGGAGTAACGTGGAATATTTTTGGAGTAACGTGGAATATTCTGGAGTGACGTGGAATATTTTTGGAGTAACGTGGAATATTCTGGAGTAGCGTGGAATACTTTCGGAGTAACGCCGAAATTTTCGGAGTAATGTTGTTATTTATATTATGGCCGGATGTGTTAAAAACGGGCCCCGGAGTACGTAGAATATTTTATTGTCGGACTAAGGCGTGGAACGCCGAGACGGGAGTAACGTAGAATATTTGAAAAGGTGTGAGAATTTTCGGAGAAAGAATGGAATTTTCTGGAATTTAATTGGAGAATTTTTAGGTAAGAAAGAAAGAATTGTTGGAAATTGTTGCTTGCCTAGATTGTGTCTGGAGGCACTAGCAACCCGATCTAGGGTTAGAGATTTTCCTACTGAGATTTTATCTCACCCCGTCGTGGGTTTGTTGTTTTCAGACCCTCCGCCGCAATGATCCGACCTAGAGATCGAGATGCCGTGAGAAGTTGTGGAGCCTTTGGATGCTGAGTAGCCGCTTGAGATAGCGAGGATGAGGCTTAGGATAGTCGGCCCCTCAGTTTTGTGGAGTGTTGTATTTTGGTTGTGTAGCGGGCTTCGACCACGTGTCTTTTGTTATAGGTGGTCACGGGCTTGTACAATGGCCCCCGAAGCCCTAGGTTTGACAGTTTGTAACAACTATGTATATGTGTACATATGTGTGTTTTTACCATCCCAAGTTATCGTAGTGTTATTGGTTTTCTGTACGGAGATTTTGTTGCTTCCGCATGTGTTGTATAAGATTGTTGGCCCGAGGATCCCGAAGAACCGTACGCAAGCAAGGCCAGGTGGGATGTCGACGGTTCGTAGGGTTCGGGTCGTGACAAATTTAGTCCTCCTTTTTGACAAGATGTGATGGATCTTCAGCTTCACCGTACACGATTTGTCTTAATGCCCAATAGTTGTAATTTGATTATTTCCCTCAATATATTCCTCGAAGAATGCAAAGAGAATTGTATGCCCGTATGCATATTTGAACAAGCAATGTATGAATGTGAAAGACCATAATATAAGCACGCATAATGAGAAAAATAAGAAAGGATAGAAAAAATGAGCTATTTCGAGTTGAACAATTGTAAAATAATAAAAATAGAAAATATCAGCTCGACCTTGCCTATAACCATGGCTTAGGAAAATCCATCACGCATGAGTGAAGAACGTTCCTAGTTGCCATCAGAGCCAAAATTTGAAGAAACAAATTTGTCTCTTTAAATGAATGAACCCAATCATTAGGCATAGAAATAGACGATTTTCTACATTATTATTTCTTTACTGGAGCCAAGCACATCACCAATATCCATATCTCCATCATTTCCTTCACCACTGACGGATAAATATTGACGAGTAATCCGTCCTTTTGCCCTTTGCCAAGCAAATGGTCATTTCATGCTTTTCTACTGCTACTGTGTTACTGCTAATCCATCTTTTCATCATTATCTTTATTGAACAAACACCGATTAGGTACTAGTCTTAAATTTGCTCCGTGCACGGATGAATGAAATCATATTCAAAATATAAAAGTAACTTTATGACTAAGCAACGACCGCTGTAGATGTTGATCGCCTCCGTCAAGATAAGAACGACAGACTTTTAAACAATTTAAATGACTTTTTCTTCATTTTACTATTTCTTGATCAGTGACCATCGTTAATGTCTAAGTCTCCACATCCTTTCTTCCGCCGATCATGGACAACAATCTAATTATACCAAAGATTGCTCTAATTATGGCAGTTGTGGGAGATGAGATGGCCTTCGATGCGACAAGTCCCTCTTTGTAGAAATGGGTATCTTTTTTTGCATTTTACTGTTCCTTTATTAATTTGTATCGTTAATTAATGTGATAAATGATTGGAAAGAAGCTTTCCCTTCACTTCAATTAAACCTTAGTTGCATGAGGATATGTGATGTCCTAGTAAGAGTTAAAAGAGACGGGTGATCTCGACGATTAGCCAATGTAGAGATGTTCTCCTTGTTGACATTTTAGATTTACGCTAATTTAGACCTTTATATCTAATCAATATTAACCATTACTTGAGAATAAGTCTTAACATTTCATGTATTATATTTAGCAGATTTATTGGTAGAAAGCCTCTCTAGGCGATCATTTAAGTGGAAAATAGAGAAACTCAGTTCACAAAATAAAATTCAAGTTGTTTAATTGTTATGCTAACCATAATTATTAGATTAGAAGGTGAAATAATTATCATAAAATTGCTATATGATGACACGGTTGGAATTCTGCTAGTGTCTCTCTATTCTTGCTCTTTTTAAAATTACTTCTTGATATGAGTTTAATGTAAATTTTTTCAATTATTCTCAAACGGCAGCTTTGATGGACAATTTTCTTTGATTTTTGAGAAAGAAAGAGTGGAGTCTCGCACCAATAATGGATAGTGGACTTAATAATACAAACTTGTGAGGCATCGGGAGAGATGCCTTACATAGTACAAACAATGTACAGGGTGGTGTTGTGTCCACTCGAAATCCTCATCTAAGCAGTCACAACTTTTATCCTTTTCTCTTTCAAATTTCTTGGCGAGCTGTTCCATTTCACACTACCTAAACAATAGTCTGTCTTGGTGGTACATCAATGGAGGTCACAGGGACATGTGTTGACATTGACCCCATAAAATAAAATTAGTCTCGTGCATGAGTCGATAAAGCAATAACAAAATAAATAAATAAATAAGGCAACATTTGACCCAAAAAGAAGAAGAAGAAGGAAACACGGGAAACAAAGTTGTTCTAGACACTTCAAACATGTGCACCTCAAATGATACTCAATAATGTTTTGTGAGTTGCAACGTATATTTTTAGCAAAGATTTTGAAAAAAAAAAAGATTTTCATTTGTTGAAAGCATGCAGTAGAAATCCAGTTGGAGAGATTACCAAGAGAGAGTACAGGTTTGACCGTGTCAACATATCAAATTGAATTCATCTTCACTTAAAAGTTTAAACTATTGAGTTATGGATCAATTTAAATATATTAACTACCCTACAACACATCAATCTTCGATGTGGCACTTTTTTAACACAACTCACACGTATATCTAAATGTTATTCATTGCATTTTCCAAGAAATAGATGATGGCCCGAACTAGCTTCGGAGGAGGATATGATAATTAATAAGGGATTTAGGCGTCGTAGTAATTGAATTTTTTGCAAATGTTGTCGGCAGGTCTTTGAATTTTTGTTTTTCTTCAATCAATTGTGTCTGTACATTGTATATTGAGTTTGTATTCTTTCAAATCCTCTTTGTCAAACATACAAATGGAGTTGGTCATGATGTGGACTATATACATCGGATATCGTCTAATTACGGCGCCATGGTGTTAGAATATGTCACAAGTTTGAGTACGAAGCGAAAATCTAAATATTTCGATTTGGAAATTTCGTATTTTGATTGATATCACGTTAGTTAAAGAAAGTTCAAATTTGAATGTTCTTGGATATCTACAACTATACACAACGGAAACATATATTCTGCAATAATTATCATAAAATTGCCATTGGATGATATGGTTGGAATTCTGTTAGTGTCTTTCTGCTCTTGCTCTTTTAAAAATTACTAATTGATATGAGTTTAATGTAAAATTTTCTAATTATTCTCAAACGGCAGCGTCGATTGATAATTTTCTTTGGTTTTTCTTTTGAGAAAGAAAGAGCAGAGTCTCGCACCAATAATGCAGTATGGTGCCGTGTCCACTTGAAGCCCTCATCTAACCTGTCAGAACTTTCGTCCTTTTCTCTTTCAAATTTCTTGACGACCTATTCCATTTCCCACTAACTAAACAATAGTTTGTCCTGATGGTACATCAACGGAGGTCATAGGAAAATGTGTCGGCATTGACCCACAAAATAGAAGTAGTTTCATGCACGTGTCAATAAGGCAACATTCTTCACTAAAAAAAAAAGGCAACATTCGACCCAAAAAAAAAAATGGCAACCTGGGAAACAAAGCTGCTCTAGATACTTCAAACGTGTGCACCTCGAATGGTACTCAGTAATGTCTTGTGAGTTGCTATGCATATTTTTAGCAAAGATTGAAAAAAAAAAAAGGGTTTTCATTTGTCAAGAGCGCGCGACAGAAATCATGCCAAACGACAATCTAAGTTTAACCGTGTCAATATATCAAATTAAAAGATTCACTTAAAAGCTTAAACCATTGAGTTATGGATCAACTTAGATATATTAACTACTTCACAACACATCAATATTTGATGTGGCACTTCTCTAATACATCTCACGTGTGTATCTAAATATTATTCATTGCATTTTCCAAGAAATAGATGATGGCTCGAGCTAGCTCCAGGGGAGGATTTGATAATTAATAAGGGATTTAGGCATCATAGTAATTGAATTTTTTGCAAACGTTGTCGGTAGGTCTTTGAATTCTTTTTTTTTTCAATCAATTGTGTCTGTATAATGTATATTGAATTTTTATTCTTTCAAATCCTCTCTGTCAAACATGCAAACGGAGTTGGTGATGATGTAGACTATATACATCGGATATCGTCTAATTACCGCGCCATGGTGTTAGAATATGTCACAAGTTTGAGTCCGAAGCTAAAATCTAAATATTCCGATTTGGAAATTTCGTATTTTGGTTGATATCACGTTAGTTAAAGAAAGTTCAAATTTGAATGTTCTTGGATATCTACAACTATACACAATGGAAACATATATTCTGCAATAATTATCATAAAATTGCCATTGGATGATATGGTTGGAATTCTGTTAGTGTCTTTCTGCTCTTGCTCTTTTAAAAATTACTAATTGATATGAGTTTAATGTAAAATTTTCTAATTATTCTCAAACGGCAGCGTCGATTGATAATTTTCTTTGGTTTATCTTTTGAGAAAGAAAGAGCAGAGTCTCGCACCAATAATGCAGTATGGTGCCGTGTCCACTTGAAGTCCTCATCTAACCTGTCGGAACTTTCGTCCTTTTCTCTTTCAAATTTCTTGACGACCTGTTCCATTTCCCACTAACTAAACAATAGTTTGTCCTGATGGTACATCAACGGAGGTCATAGGAAAATGTGTCGGCATTGACCCACAAAATAGAAGTAGTTTCATGCACGTGTCAATAAGGCAACATTCTTCACTAAAAAAAAAAAGGAAACATTCGACCCAAAAAAAATAATAATAATAAGGCAACCTGGGAAACAAAGCTGCTCTAGATACTTCAAACGTGTGCACCTTGAATGGTACTCAGTAATGTCTTGTGAGTTGCTATGCATATTTTTAGCAAAGATTGAAAAAAAAAAAAAAAGAGTTTTCGTTTGCCAAGAGCGCGCGACAGAAATCCTGCCAAACGACAATCCAAGTTTAACCGTGTCAATATATCAAATTAAAAGATTCACTTAAAAGCTTAAACCATTGAGTTATGGATCAACTTAGATATATATATATTTTGGTAAGGTAAGTGTGTATTGAACTTTTCAAAAGGCTAGGTACAAGTGGAAAACCGGACACAAAAAACCATGAACCATGAGTGGCACCGTCGATGCCAAACGGGGTTCAACGGTGAGCCGGTTGCAAAATACAAAGCATGAGCTGGAAGAATGAGCACATAGCCAAGCAGCCCGCAAGGGGAGAGAGCAAAAGCTAAACAAAAAGCCGGTAGGGCAGGAGATAAAAAGAACCAGCGACATATTAGATATATCAACTTAGATATATTAACTACTTCACAACACATCAATATTTGATGTGGCACTTCTCTAATGCATGTCACGCGTGTATCTAAATATTATTCATTGCATTTTCCAAGAAATAGATGATGGCTCGAGCTAGCTCCAGGGGAGGATTTGATAATTACTAAGGGATTTAGGCATCGTAGTAATTGAATTTTTTGCAAACGTTGTCGGTAGGTCTTTGAATTCTTTTTTTTTTTTCAATTAATTGTGTCCGTACAATGTATATTGAATTTTTATTCTTTCAAATCCTCTCTGTCAAACATGCAAACAGAGTTGGTGATGATGTAGACTATATACATCGGATATCATCTAATTACCGCGACATCGGGAGTCGAAGAAAAGGAAGAATGGAGGAGGAAGGATGGTTGTGTTGGGAAGAAGAAAGAGAGAAACAGAGCAAGAATAAAGGAAAAAGTAGTTAAAAAAAGTCTTTAATCTATAATTGAACCAATTCAATCCTGAGCCTTCTTGCATTGATATTAATTGAGTCTATCCAGCTAAAATTGATTGAAAATCACTGATGTGAACACTGGTCATCTTACGCGATACGACCGGTGCTAATGTGAACAAATTTAATATCATCAATCTATTGATTTATTTTCCACGTTTGTGGCCAAAATGTCGTGTTTGATGCTTCACTTTCGTCTATTCAGCAAAAGCATCTTTATTAAATGTCAAGTTAAAATTATTTTCTAATGACAGGGTTCTATCGAAGGAAAGAGTACACATGCAACCTTGTATTGTGGATTTAGATCGTTTAACATTGGGATTTTCGAGACATGCATGACATTACTCAAATCAGGCCATTCAAATGAAAATGAATGGCTTGATTTGAGCCACGTCATATGTTGAAAGGGAGGAAAAAATGTGGGCAAGAATTTTTTTGGGGTTTGAAAAATTTTGAATCCCAAACGTGGCTCAAATCAAGCCATCTATTTTCATTTGGATGACCTGATTTGAGTAATGTCACATTTATCAAGGAAATCCCAATGTTAGGCGATCCGGATCCTCATATTGCACGCATGATTCAGTTATGGAACTGTGGTAAAAATCCATGGCAGCCCTATTGGAATAATAGATTTAGTGATGATGCTATGGAGAATGAAAGCATAGACTTAGAATACTGAGTGCTATCATCAAATCATGTACCCGTGTCATGCTTTTCATTAATAGGAACTCATACTTTTAAGTACCTACCATTTGTAAAAAAAAAATGCAATTTAACTTAACACTAGTCGTATAGCATTGTGAGAAAATATATGATTTATAAAACAAGCGACATCACCAAACTCTTGTGATTGCAGTTCGAACTTAGCAGAGAATATGATAAATGTAATTTAATCATCGTCTTTTGGACAAGATGTGATGGATCTTCGGCTTCACCATGCACGATATATTTGGATGCCTAAAATTTGTAATTGGATTGTATCCCATAATACAACCCATGAAGAATGCAAGGAGAATTGTCTGTCTGCATGCATATATTTGAACAAGCAATGTTATGAGTATGAAAGACCATAATATAAGCACATAAAATGAGAAAAATAAGAAAAGATGGGCTACTTCGACTTAAACAATTGTAAAAATAAGAAATATAGAAAATATCAGCTTGACCTTGACTATAACCATGGTCCATGGCTTGGGAAAATCCATCGCGCATGAGTGAAGGATCTTACTTGTTTCCCTCGGATCCAAATTTTGAAACAATAAATTTCTTTTTTTTAATGCATTAACACAGTCCTCATGAGAGCCAAATTGATCTCACTCTTTATATCAAGTGATTTTCACTTGGGACTCAAATGATAAACATTGAAATCCAAACATCATTTTGCCTAAATACTTTAATAGTGTGGAGTTTCTAAAATGTGGAAATAGAGTTTCACGATGAAGGGAGGACATTAAATTAGAAAATGAAAATTGAAAAGCGCATTTATCAATATACTCGAGAATTACGAAATGTACGAGGTTAAGATCGGGTCATGATCAATATGGAGGCACGCCCGAGACTTCCATTTTCATCAAAGTTCAAGGTAATAGAGTTTTAGTATTGCAGAGGAAAATTGCATAATCGATTTTGGACATATTGTAGAGAATGTAATTGAGTCTTAAACCTTTCGATTAAACCAATTTAGTCCCAACTCTTTGAGAAAAAGTGTAATCAAGCCCTCTCGGTCAAGTTTTGCTAGCTTCATATCCCCAAAATGACCCCGATTCAGTTCGATATCTACGGGGCGAACCGGTCAATCGATAGAAAATGCCCCGTCTTTTCTATATTCGAATTTGAATTTTAAATGTCACGCTTTGGATTTTTATTATTTTTTTTCCGTAAGGAAAACCGAAATCGAGTCCAAAAGAATTTAATCAATGCGTGGCATTTACGTGAACAGATTGGGACATGCGTGGACATATTTGGAAGTCCGCTGACAATTCGAAAAAGGCAAAGATAAAGCTCCGGGAGCAAAAGTAGCACCACGTACAAAAAGTAGCCGCTCACACAGACGAAATTACGGTTCTGCCCTCGCGCGTGATCCTCGGTCCCTGTGATGGCCCTCGGCCGATGATGAAGCTCGGGGATCGCGAATCCACGGCCGTTGATTGGCACCTGGGCCTGGTGGGGCCGGGCTGGGGCAGTGACTGGATTTCGTGGAGATGCGGTACGGGGATAAGAGATAAAAATGTCGGCTTGTTTCGTCCAACAAAAGATTGATTAAATTGAAAAAAAAAGACATTAGTTGATGGTGCTTAAATAATCTATGTGCTTAATCAATAACTAGTATCAAACTTTGAAGGGTTAATTATTCATCCATACGAAACGGTTTGTACGTCCTTGAAAAAAAAGATTTCATCCAAAATTTCAGATGATTAATCTCGTTTTATCAATTTATTTCTTAAATGAGATTTGCTTTTGCCTTCTCATGATCCTGGTGGTTTTCTCGGCTATAGTGTATGCCGAGTAATCAAATCAATGAACAAAGTAGTAGTAGGTCCAGCCACCTTTTATAGAACGTGGACTCGAGAGGGAGTGGAGGTCACACCCCATTATCAATGTCTTAGTCAAATTATTGCATCTTGAGGTCCTGAACATCGTACATAACTTTTTTTTTTTTTTGGCAATTGGAGAGCTCTATTGATTGGGAATCCTACGTAGATATTCGTAAGTTCATATCATTACATTTTGGAAAAGCACAAATAGATTGCTTGGTGACTAAGGGAAAGATGCTTGACATTAAGACACTAAGAGGAAATGGAAAAAGGAACGACGATCATGAAGCGACTCGTGGAAGTTGCTTTGCGGAAAACTTTAGGCCGGTTTTCATCCGGGAGATGTATATTCCAATTTTACTCTGTCGATTCTCCTTGGATGAGCCAAAGACATACATAAAAAAAAAAAAGATTATGTACTATCGAATTAGGAAATTATACGGATCTCATGAAACTTTTGGTGCAACTAATATTGCTTACTATATGACAAATCTCATGTGCTTCCAAATGAAATTAAGTAATTTAGTGCATTTGCATTATCGGATTTTTTTTTAAAGCATTGTTTCAATTATTTATATTCGCAAGTGTAGTGTATCTAAATTTATGTTGAGTTAGCACACATTTCATGTATGAGTTTTGGTACATAATATCATCTCAAGTCTTAGCCACGGGTGTAAGGAATTAACGCAAACAAAGCGAAAAAGTCAATAGCAAACTACCAGGTAAGATTTCCAATATGAAGACATGACACTAATGAATTAAGCATGGTAAGATAGCCGCATCACCTAAGTGAATCCTGCTAAGAATAATTGATAATTGGCTAATTATTCACGTCACTTTTATAAATCAGTTTCATGATTAAATCCTTATAGTTGTAGTATTACTCTTTGTTGATTCATCTTGATTGCGACCGGGCCACTCACAAGCTTACTCTAAACTCTAGACCAAGATGACATTAGTCACATTACAACTTCAAAATTAGCAGTACTCAAAAAGGATAAGCTATTTCGACTCAAACGATTGTAAAAATTAGAAGAATAGAACAAGATCAGCTTGACCTCGACCATAATTATGGCCTAGGAAAATCCATCACGCATGAGCAAAGGAAGTTCCTTGCGACCCAAATTTTGGAGAAACAAAATTGTTCTTTTTAATTGCATGAACCCAGTCCTCACAAATTCAAATGATCCCACTCTTTGTATTATTGATAACAATTTATGTCTTGATATATTCCCATGCACTATGAAATTATTATCATTTATCTATATTTGAAAGTGATACGAACGATTAGTTTTGAAAATATGTTTTTTAAACTATTTATTTCCCGTGGAATTTGTTCGTTACAACGAGACGAAGAGATGAACTAGATCTTAGGTTCCAATAAAAAAAAAAGTGGCTGTTTAACCAAAGTTGGGACTTAATAATGCTGTTGTCATAAACACCAGGAAATCCATCTGTCGTGGCACTTGGGTGGTGGAATATGGCTGCATATCCATATCATCATTGATTATGCGTCCGAGGCCTACCGTACTCACACTGTTAAATTTAGTAGCAATCCAAGAAAAGAAAAAAAAAAAGTTCATGACTTCCACTCAAAAGACAAATTGTTGGAGCCGAAAGAGAGATGGAATGTACGAGGGAGATGCACCAATAGTCCAAGTAGAATAAGTATCTTAAAATTGCAATATCATAATGTGGTTGGAATTTTGCTAATGTCTCTCTCCCCTCTTGCTCTTCTAAAAATTTCTTACTGATATGAGTCTAATATTATTTTTTTCTGTTATCCTCCACGGCAACATCGATCCACAATTTTCTTCGACTTTTATTCTGAGAAAGAAAGAGCGAGAAAACATAGAGAAACCCCCTTCCCAGCTTCCAACAGAAAACAGAGAGATAGAGAGAGTGATGCAAAAGAGGAGCAAATACCAAAAAAGAGAAAGAGGAACAACGATTGTGTTGGGATACATTTAAAAAGCATGGACAAATTGAGACATAAAATGCAGCGGGAATAAAAATCGTACATATATTTTCAGAGGCATTGTTCGTGTGTTTCAAGCAAAAATCAAAATAAACGATGAGGGTTAATCAAATTGCCTCTCGAAGTGTGCGCGAAACGATTTGGTTCGGATGTTCTTCAGTTTGAGCCCCACAAACGTCGGACTTCTTATTCAAATACACCAAGAATCGTATGTCGAACGGAAAGCGAACTCGCGAGAAATCACTACTTTAGTTGTGCTGGCAATCTTAGGCAAAAATTATCCGAATTCTCTTATATTTTTTGGTCACGGCAAGAACAATGAAAGCAAGACAAAATAATGTTTTTTCTGCTCTCTCTCAAGTTGTTTCTACACACAAGTAGCACTATGCCTCATATCTAAGGATTATTCACACAAGAACAAAGCATGAACGATTAGATATTGACCACTCTAAAAACTTTCATGTTGCTAATCATTGAATGCATGTCAAGTTCAGCAAACTTGTCCGGTGCAAGCACGTGTATTCTAACTTGGGTATTATAATACCCAATGACTCATAATTCGTCATTCTCTCAAGTATATAATATTTAATGGTGAAGTTAAGAATACATTGTTATCAACAGGATTATTAATATCCACTCAATGATCAATCAATCAGGAGCAATTTAAAGATTCAATTTAAATGTGAACCTGTCACTTCTTGACGTCTTAAGAATAAGTTCAGTCACAACTAATCTTATGGAATCATTCATAAATAAATAATTGGACAAATGAATGAATACGTCTTTGTCACTAATTAAATAAAAATTAAAAATATAACTAAAATTCTTAACATGTAACTATCATATGATTGTATAAGGACACATGTCTAACTGGTTGTGCCATGGAGAAGAAAGAGCAAAATAGACCAAGAACGATGAGAAACGAAGAAGGCGAAGAAGTTTAGTGCAAAGAAGGATGAAGGAAAGGTAAAGTTGGAACATAGCAACATTTTGCTGGAAAAGTTGGTAATTAGTCCGGGTGGTTGCATGCTGCATGAGGCGTGCTGAACCTAACAATCAAACTCTCATGATTCAATAGTATATTTTGACCTTAAATATCACGAAAAAAAAAAAAAAGACAACATAAGTATCGTAACTTTTTTAGGACGCTCATTTAAATGTCATAAATTCTTTTCTAATCACTTGTGTGCCATTGCATTTTAAAAGTATTCGTTCTAAGTGCCATGCCACATCAAATTTTCAGCATTTCAGGTGAACATTTTACAAAAAATTAAGATTTAAGAAGTAAATACTATTCAATAGATGTAGAAATGGATGATTTTCTAGCAAAGACCTAACCACGAGAAAAATAAAAGGAGATGAATATGGTCTATGGAGCACATTAACCTAACCTTAGTTAGGCCTTACCTAAACATTAGTCAATTCTTTGGGCATGGAAATGGATGATTTTATGCATTATTGTTACTTTACCAGACCTAAGCACATCACCAATGTCCACGTGTCCATCGTGCCTTTGCCATAGCAAATGGTCATTTCATCCTTTTTTTTTCACTGCTAATGTGTTACTGCTAATCCATCTTTTCATCACCATCTCCATCGGACAAATGCAGATCATGTATTAGACTCAAATCCGCTCTTTGTGCAGGTGAATGAAATCATATTCAAAATATAAAAGTAACTTTATGACTAAGCAAAGGCCGTGTTGATCGCCTCCGTCAAGATAAGAATGATAGACCATTGAACAATTTGGATGACTTTTTCTGCATTCTACTGTTTCTTGATCAATGACCATCATTAATATCTAAGTCTCCACGTCCTTTCTTCCGCCGAACATGGACAACAATCCAAAACATACCAAAGATTGCTTTAATTATGGTAGTGGTGTGAGCTGAGATGGCCTTTGATGCGGCAAGTCCCTCTTTGTAGAAATGGGTATCTTTTTCTGCATTCGCTATTCATTTATTGATTAGTCTCGTCAATGTGATAAATGATTGGAAAAATGCTTTCCCTTCACTTCAATTAAACCTTTAGTTGCGTGAGGATATGTGATGCCCCAGTAAGAGTTAAAAGGGAAGGGTGATCTCAATGATTAGCCAATGTAAAGATGTTCTCCTTGTTGACATTTTAGATTTAGTCTAATTTAGATCCTCATATCTAATTAATATTAACCAATACTTGAGAATAAGTCTTGACATTTCACATATTATATTTAGCATATTTGTTGATAGAAAGCCCCTCTAAGCGTCCCTTTACGTGGAAAACATAAAAACTCAGTTCACATAATAAAATTCAAGTTGTTTAATTTTTATGTCGACCATAATTATTATATTAGAATGTGCAATAATTATCATAAAATTGCCATAGGATGATATGGTTGGAATTCTGTTAGTGTCTCTCTATTCTTGCTCTTTTAAAATTTACTTAATGATATGAGTTTAATGTAAATTTTTTTAATTATTCCCAAACGGCAGCATCGATCGATAATTTTCTTTGGTTTTTCTTTTGAGAAAGAAAGAGCGAAGTCTTGCACCAATAATGTAGTGTGATGTTGTGTCCACTCGAAGTCCTCATCTAAGCTGTCGGAACCTTCGTCATTTTCTCTTTCAAATTTCTTGACGAGCTGTTCCATTTCCCACTACCTAAACAATAGTCTATCCTGGTGGTACATCAACAGAGGTCATAGGGACATGTGTCGGCATTGACCCCACAAAATAAAATTAGTCTTGTGCATGAGTCAACAAGGCAATAATAAAAAAAATAAATAAGGCAACATTTGAACCAAAAAGAAAAAGAAGAAGGAAACATGGGAAACAAAGCTACTCTAGACACTTCAAACATGTGCATCTCAAATGATACTCAATAATGTTTCGTGAGTTGCTACGTATATTTTTAGAAAAGATTTTGAAAAAAAAAGGTTTTTATTTGTTGAGAGCACGCAATAGAAATCCGGCCTGAAGAGATTGCCAAAAGAGAGTTTAAGTTTGACCATGTCAACATATCAAATTAAATTCATCTTCACTTAAAAGTTTAAACTATTGAGTTATGAATCAATTTAGATATATTAACTACTCAATAATGCATCAATTTTCGATGTAGCACTTCTCTAACACAACTTACACGTATATTTAAATATTATTCATTGCATTTTTTAAGAAATAGATGATGGCTTGAACTAGCTCAGGAGGAGGATTTGCTAATTAATAAGGGATTTAGGCATCGTAGTAATTGAATTTTTTGCAAATGTTGTCGGTAGGTCTTTGAATTCTTTTTTTTTTCTTCAATCAATTGTGTCCGTACATTGTATATTTAATTTTTATTCTTTCAAATCCTCTTTGTCAAACATGCAAACGAAGTTGGTGATGATGCGAGACTATATACATTGGATATCGTGTGATTACCGCGCCATGGGGAGCCCAAGAAAAGGAAGGAAGGAGGAAGAATGGTCGTGCCGGGGAAGAAGAAAGAGAGAAACAGAGCAAGAATAAAGGAAAAAGTAGTAAAAAAAAGTCATAAATCTATAATTGAATTAATTTAATCCTAAGCCTTCTTACATTGATATTAATTGAGTCTAGCCAACTAAAATTGATAAAAAAATCATTGATGTGAACGCCGACTATCTTATGTGGTACGACCGGCGCCCATGTGGATGAATTTAATATCATCAATCTATTGATTTATTTTCCACGTTTGTAGCCAAAATCTCGTGTTTGATGCTTCACTTTCCTCTATTCAGCAAAAGCATTTTTATTAAATGTGGACTCGAAAGGGAGATGAGACATCGCACTATTTAATGTCGAGTTAAAATTATTTTCTGACTAGAGGGTTCTAGCGAAGAAAAGAGTACATATGCAGCCCCCCTGTTGCATGAATGGTTCAATTATGGAACTGTGGTAAAAATCCATGGCAGCCTTGTTGGAATAATAGCTTTAGTAATGATGTCATGGAGAATGAAAGCATAGACTCATAATATTGAGTGCTACCGTCAAATCATGTGCCCGTGTCATGCTTATCGTTAATAGGAACTCATACATTTAAGTACCTGCCATTTGTAAAAAAATGCAATTTAACTTGACGCTAGTTGAAAAATAGCAGTGCGAGAAAATATATGATTTATAAAACAATAAGCGACATCACCAAACTCTTGTGATTGCGGTTCGAACTTAGCAGAGAATATGGTAAATGTAATTTAATCATCGTCTTTTGGATAAGATGTGATGGATCCTCGGCTTCACCATGCACGACATATTTGAATGCCTAAGATTTGTAATTGGATTGTATCCCTTAATATAACCCATGAAGAATGCAAAGAGAATTGTCTGTCTGCATGCATATATTTGAACAAGCAATGTATGAGTATGAAAGACCATAATATAAGCACATAAAATGATAAAAAGAAAAGAAAAGATGGGCTACTTCGACTTAAACAATTCTAAAAATAAGAAATATAGAAAACATCAGCTTGACCTTGACTATAACTATTGGAATATAACGCGCGAAAACTAACCAAGATCTTGCAAATAACTCAATACGAAAAGCCCAGAGAAATAATGAGAAACGATAAAGGACATCAGAAATTACGTGATTGGATCCGAATATCGGTATCTACATCTACGAGAGAGCCAGCACGAATAATCCACTATAATCGAAGAATCGAAATTACAATCGCTCAAAGCGCTCGTATTTCTCGTACCTAGATTATATCCAAACCCGAAGTGTTTATAGATAAAACAACTTAATTGGATATATGAAAACTCACGAAGCAAATCTTTTTGTGTTCGGACTCCTTCGTGCGATCAAAGAAAAAGCTCCACCGTGCGGCTACTCAAGAAAGGGTCTCTGTACGTTTTCTTTCCTTCGGCCCTTGTTGGAGTTTTTTTGTTCGTCATGTTATGGAGTCACTGTGTACGGTTTTTTTTTTTTTACTCTTTTAATACCGCTAGAAAAGAAAGTTTCCATTTCTTCTGTACGAAGTTCCCTATTTGCCCCTCAAAAGGAATAACAAATAGATATATGCGCAGCTAGGGCACATCCACTTGCACGGTCAAATCTTTGATAAAAGATTTCGACTTTCTTGACCAACTTCCCACAGCGTATTGATATTCCTTTCTAGAAAAATACTAATTCAAATAGGCAATATCAACTTCGAAGAAGTTGTCCAGCGCACGTCATGAAGATTTTCTTTTAACAAATCATATTTGAGCTCAAAATCGAGACAAAATTTAATAATAACCATGGTCCATGGCTTAGGAAAATTCATCGCGCATGAGTGAAGCATGTTACTTGTTGCCCTCGGATCCAAATTTTGAAAAAACAAATTTCTTTATTTTTTAATGTATTAACATAGTCCTTATGAGCCAAATTGATCTCACTCTTTGTATCAAGTGATTTTCACTTGGGATTCAAATGATAAACATTGAAATCCAAATATCACTCTACCTAAATACTTTAATAGCGTGGAGTTTCTAATATGTGGAAATAGAGTTTCACGATGAAGGGAGGACATTAAATTAGAATATCAAAATTGACAAGCGCATTTATCAATATATTCGAGAATTACGAAATGTACGAGGTTAAGATCGGGTCATGATCAATATGGAGACATACCCAAGACTCTTCCATTTTCATCAAAGTTCGAGGTACTAGTGTTTTAATATTGCAGAGGAAAATTGCATAATCGGTTTTGGACATATTGTAGAGAATGCAATTGAGTCTTAAACCTTTCGATTAAACCAATTTAGTCCCAACTCTTTGAGAAAAAGTGTAATCAAATCCTCTCGATCAAGCTTTGCCAGCTTCATATCCCTAGAATGACCCTGATTTAGTTTGATATCTACGGGACGAACCAGTCAATCGATAGAAAATGCCCTGTCTTTTCTATATTCGAATTTGAATTTTAAATGTCGTGCTTTTGATTTTTATTATTTTTTCCATAAGGAAAACGGAAATCGAGTCGAAAAGAATTTAATCAATGCGTGGCATTTACGTGAACAGATTGGGACATGCGTGGGCATATTTGGAAGCCCGTTGAAAATTCGAAAAGGCAAAGACGCAAAGCTCCAGGAGCAAAAGCAGCACCACGTGCAAAAAGTAGCCGTTCACACAGACGAAATTACGGTTCTGCCCTCGCACGTGATCCTCGGTCCCTGTGATGGCCCTCGGCCGATGATGAAGCTCAGGGATCGCGAATCCACGGCCGTTGATTGGCACCTGGGCCAGGTGGGGCCGGGCTGGGGCAGTCACGGGATTTCGTGGAGATGCAGTACGGCGATAAGAGATAAAAATGTCGGCTTGCTTCATCCAACTCGAAATTGGCTTCGCGTTTTCTTGGAAATGAAAAGACGTCGATGCCCTCGATCGCGACCGACGTCGACAGCAGTCCAGCCCAGGAGAACTAATGAATTTTCTTTGAGTTCAAACTGATTATGTTCTTGGAAAAAAATCAAGGAATCAACCGTCCACTGCTTTTGAAGAGATTCTCGTACTGCACAAGTTGCCATTAGACGATGAGTTATCGGCAATATTTGACACTGCTTTTGAAGTGCCCTTTGGAGTTTTAACTCCTTAATACTCAGATTCAACAGCTTCGGCAGGTACACACCAACAAAAGATTGATTAAATTGACAAAAAAAAAAAAAGGACATTAGTTGATGGTGCTTAAATAATCTATGTGCTTAATCAATAACTAGTATCAAACTTTGAAGGATTAATTATTCATCCATATGAAACGGTTTGCACGTTCTTGAAAAAAAGATTTCATCCAAAATTTCAGATGATTAATCTCGTTTTATCAATTTATTTCTTCAATGGGATTTCCTTTTGCCTTCTCATGATCCTGGTGGTTTTCTCGACTATAGTGTATGATGAGCAATCAAATCAATGAACAAAGTAGTAGTAGGTCCAGCCACCTCATTATAGACCATAGACTCGAGAAGGAGTGGAGGTCACACTCCATTATCAATGTCTTTGTCAAATTATTGAATCTTGAGGCCCTGAGCATCGTTCATAGCTTTTTTTTTTTCTCAATTGTAGAGCTCTATCGATTGGGAATCCTACGCAGATATTCGTAAGTTCATATCATTACAGTTTGAAAAAGCACAAATAGATTGCTTGGTGGCTAAGGGAAAGATGCTTGACATTAAGACACTAAGAGGAAATGGAAAAAGGAGCGACAATCATGAAGCGACTCGTGGAAGTTGCTTCGCGGAAAACTTTGGGCTGGTTTTCATCCAGGAGATGTATATTCCAAATTTACTCTGTCGATTCTCCTTGGATGAGCCAAAGACATACATAAAATAAAATAAAAAGAGTATGTACTATCAAATTTGAAAATTATACGGATCTTATGAAACTTTTGGTGTAACTGATATGGCTTACTATATGACAAATCTCTTGTGCTTCCAAATGAAATTAAGTAATTTAGTGCATTTGCATTATCAGATTTTTTTTAAGCATTGTTTCAATTATTTAGATTCGCAAGTGTAGTGTATCTAAATTTATGTTGAGTTAGCACACATTTTCATGTGTGACTTTTGGTACATAATATTATCTCAAGTCTTAGCCACGGTGTAAGGGATTAAAGCAAACAAAGCGAAAACTCAATAGCAAACTACCAGGTAAGCTTTCCAATTTCAAGACATGGCACTAATGAATTAAGCATGGTAAGATAGCCGCATCAGCTAAGTGAATCCTACTAAGAATAATTGATAACCGACTAATTATTCACATCACTTTTATAAATCAGTTTTATGATTAAATCCTTATAGTTGTCGTATTACTCTTTGTTGATTCATCTTGATTGGTGCCAGGCCAGTCACAAGCTTACTCTAAACTCTAGACCGAGATGACATTACGACCTCAAAAATAGCAATACTTGAAAAGGATGAGCTATTTCGACTCAAACGATTGTAAAAATTAGAAGAATAGAAAAAGATCAGCTTGACCTTCATCAAAATACCAATATATATATATTTGCTTCAAAAGATTTGGCTCCAATAGCAACAAGGAAAATCCTTCACTTATCCGTGATGGATTTTCCTAAGACATGGTTATGGTCAAAATTTCAGACGATTAATCTCATTTTATCAATTTATTTCTTAAATGAGATTTCCTTTTACGTTCTCATAATCCTGGTGGTTTTACGTATGACGAGTAATCAAATCAATGAACAAATTAGTCGTAGGTCCAGGTCCAGCCACCTCATTATAGAACGTGGACTCGAGAGGGAGTGGAGGTCACACCCTATTATCAATGTCTTAGTCAAATTATTGAATCTTGAGGTCCTGAGCATCGTTCATAGCTTTTTTTTGGCAATTGGAGAGCTCTATTGATTGGGAATCCTATGCAGATATTCGTAAGTTCATATCATTACAGTTTGGAAAAGCACAAATAGATTGCTTGGTGACTAAGGGAAAGATGCTTGACATTAAGAAACTAAGAGGAAATGGAAAAAGGAACGACGATCATGAAGCGACTCATGGAAGTTGCTTCGCGGAAAATTATAGGTCGGTTTTCATCCGGGAGACATATATTCCAATTTTACTATGTTGATTCTCCTTGAGTGAGCCAAAGATGTGCATAAAAAAAAAGTATGTACTACCAAATTAGGAAATTATACGGATCTCATGAAACTTTCGGTTCAGCTGATATCGCTTACTACGTGACAAATCTCTTGTGCTTCCAAATGAAATTAAGTAATTTAGTGCATTTGCATTATCAGATTTTTTTTAAGCATTGTTTCAATTATTTAGATTCGCAAGTGTAGTGTATCTAAATTTATGTTGAGTTAGCACACATTTCATGTATGAGTTTTGGTACATAATATCATCTCAAGTCTTAGCCACGGGTGTAAGGAATTAAAGCAAACAAAGCAAAAAAGTCAATAGCAAACTACTGGGTAAGCTTTCGGACCAAAAAAAAAAACTACTGGGTAAGCTTTCAAATATGAAGACATGACGCTAATGAATTAAGCATGGTAAGATAGCCACATCACCTAAGTGAATCCTGCAAAGAATAATTGATAATTGGCTAATTATTCACATCACTTTTATAAATCAGTTTCATGATTAAATCCTTATAGTTGTAGTATTACTCTTTGTTAATTCATCTTGCCCGATGCTAGGTCAATCACAAGCTTACTCTAAACTCTAGACCGGGATGACATTACAACTTCAAAAATAGCAGTACTCGCAAAGGATGAGCTCTTTCAACTCAAACGATTGTAAAAATTAGAAGAATAGAAAAAGATCAACTTGACCTTGACCATAAGCATGGCCTAGGAAAATCCATCACGCATGTGCAAAGGAAGTTCCTTGCAAGCCAAATTTTGGAGAAACAAAATTGTTTTTTTTAAATGCATGAACCCAGTCCTCACAAATTCAAATGATCCTGCTCTTTGCATTATTGATAACAATTTATGTCTTGATATATTCTCAAGCACTATGAAATTATTATCATTTATTTATATTTGAAAGTGATACGAATGATTAGTTTTGAAAATATGTTTTTTAAACTATTTATTTTCTGTAAATTAAATGGAATTTGTTCGTTAAGACGGGACGAAAAGATGAATTAGATCTTAGGTTCCAATAAAAAAAAAAAGTGGCTGTTTAACCAAAGTTGGGACTTAATAATGCTGTTGTCATAAACTCCAGGAAGTCCATCTGTCGTGGCACTTGAGTGGTGGAATATGGCCGCATATCCATATCATCATTGATTATGCGTCGGAGGCCTACCGTACTCACACTGTTAAATTTAGATGCAGTACAAGGAAAAAAAAAAGGTTCATGACTTCCACTCAAAAGACAAATTGTTGGAGCCGAAAGAGAGATGGTATGTACGAGGTAGATGCACCAATAGTCCAAGTAGAATAATTTTCATAAAATTGCGATATCATGATATGGTTGGAATTTTGCTAATGTCTCTCTCCTCTTGCTCTTCTAAAAATTTCTTACTGATACGAGTCTAGTATTATTTTTTTTCTGTTATTCTCCACGGCAACATCGCTCCACAATTTTCTTCGACTTTTATTCTGAGAAAGAAAGAGCGAGAAAACATAGAGAAACCCCCTTCCCAGCTTCCAACAGAAAACAGAGAGATAGAGAGAGTGATGCAAAAGAGGAGCAAATACCGAAAAAGAGAAAGAGGAACAATGATTGCGTTGGGATACATTTAAAATGCATGGACAAATTGAGACATAAAACGCACCAGGAATAAAAATCGTACATATGTTTTCAGAGCCATTGTTCGTGTATTTCAAGCAAAAATCAAAATAAACGACGAGGGTTAATCAAATTGCCTCTCGAAGTGTGCGCGAAACGATTTGGTTCGGATGTTCTTCAGTTTGAGCCCCACAAACGTCGGACTTCTTATTCAAATACACCAAGAATCGTATGTCGAACGGAAAGCGAACTCGCGAGAAATCACTACTTTAGTTGTGCTAGCAATCTTATGCAAAAATTATCCGAATTCTCTTATATTTTTTGGTCACGGCAAGAACAATGAAAGCAAGACAAAATAATGTTTTTTCTGCTCTCCCTCAAGTTGTTTCTACACACAAGTAGCACTATGCCTCGTATCTAAGGATTATTCACACAAGACCAAAGCATGAACGATTAGATATTGACCACTCTAAAAACTTTCATGTTGCTAATCATTGAATGCATGTCAAGTTCAGCAAACTTGTCCGGTGCAAGCACGTGTATTCTAACTTGGGTATTGTAATACCCAATGACTCATAATTCGTCATTCTCTCAAGTATATAATATTTAATGGTGAAGTTAAGAACACATTGTTATCAACAGGATTATTAATATCCACTCAATGATCAATCAATCGGGAGCAATTTAAAGATTCAATTTAAATGTGAACCTGTCACTTCTTAACATCTCAAGAATAAGTTTAGTCACAACTAATCTTATGGAATCATTCATAAATAAATAATTAGACAAATGAATGAATACGTCTTTGTCACTAATTAAATAAAAATTAAAAATATCACTAAAATTCTTAACATGTAACTATCATATGATTGTATAAGGACACATGTCTAACTGGTTGTGCCATGGAGAAGAAAGAGCGAAATAGACCAAGAATGATGAGAAACGAAGAAGGCGAAGAAGTTTAGTGCAAAGAAGGATGAAGGAAAGGTAACGTTGGAACATAGCAGCATTTTGCTGGAAAAGTTGGTAATTAGTCTGGGTGGTTGCATGCTGCATGAGGCGTGCTGAACCTAACAATCAAACTCTCATGATTCAATAGTATATTTTGACCTTAAATATCACGAAAAAAAAAAGACAACATAAGTATCGTAACTTTTGTAGGGCGCTCATTTAAATGCCATAAATTCTTTTCTAATCACTTGTGTGCCATTGCATTTTAAAAGTATTCGTTCTAAGTGCCATGCCACATCAAATTTTTAGCATTTCAGTGAACATTTTACAAAAAATTAAGATTTAAGAAGTAAATACTATTCAATAGATGTAGAAATGGATGATTTTCTAGCAAAGACCTAACCACGAGAAAAATAAAAGGAGATGAATATGGTCTATGGAGCACATTAACCTAATCTTAGTTAGGCCTTACATAAACATTAGTCAATTCTTTGGGCGTGGAAATGGATGATTTTATGCATTATTGTTACTTTACCTGACCTAGGCACATCACCAATGTCCACGTGTCCATAGTACCTTTGCCATAGCAAATGGTCATTTCATCCTTTTTTTTTTCACTGCTAATGTGTTACTGCTAATCGATCTTTTCATCACCATCTCCATCGGACAAATACAGATCATGTGCTAGACTCAAATCCGCTCTTTGTGCGGGTGAATGAAATCATATTCAAAATATAAAAGTAACTTTATGACTAAGCAAAGGCCGTGTTGATCGCCTCCGTCAAGATAAGAATGATAGACCATTGAACAATTTGGATGACTTTTTCTGCATTCTACTGTTTCTTGATCAATGACCATCATTAATATCTAAGTCTCCACGTCCTTTCTTCCGCCGAACATGGACAACAATCCAAAACATACCAAAGATTGCTTTAATTATGGTAGTGGTGTGAGCTGAGATGGCCTTTGATGCGGCAAGTCCCTCTTTGTAGAAATGGGTATCTTTTTCTGCATTCGCTATTCATTTATTGATTAGTCTCGTCAATGTGATAAATGATTGGAAAAATGCTTTCCCTTCACTTCAACTAAACCTTTAGTTGCGTGAGGATATGTGATGCCCCAGTAAGAGTTAAAAGGGAAGGGTGATCTCAATGATTAGCCAATGTAAAGATGTTCTCCATGTTGACATTTTAGATTTAGTCTAATTTAGATCCTCATATCTAATTAATATTAACCAATACTTGAGAATAAGTCTTGACATTTCACATATTATATTTAGCATATTTGTTGATAGAAAGCCCCTCTAAGCGTCCCTTTACGTGGAAAACATAAAAACTCAGTTCACAGAATAAAATTCAAGTTGTTTAATTTTTATGCCGACCACAATTATTATATTAGAATGTGCAATAATTATCATAAAATTGCCATAGGATGATATGGTTGGAATTCTGTTAGTGTCTCTCTATTCTTGCTCTTTTAAAATTTACTTAATGATATGAGTTTAATGTAAATTTTTTTAATTATTCCCAAACGGCAACATCGATCGATAATTTTCTTTGGTTTTTCTTTTGAGAAAGAAAGAGCGAAGTCTTGCACCAATAATGTAGTGTGATGTTGTGTCCACTCGAAGTCCTCATCTAAGCTGTCAGAACCTTCGTCATTTTCTCTTTCAAATTTCTTGACGAGCTGTTCCATTTCCCACTACCTAAACAATAGTCTATCCTGGTGGTACATCAACAGAGGTCATAGGGACATGTGTCGGCATTGACCCCACAAAATAAAATTAGTCTTGTGCATGAGTCAACAAGGCAATAATAAAAAAAATAAATAAGGCAACATTTGAACCAAAAAGAAAAAGAAGAAGGAAACATGGGAAACAAAGCTACTCTAGACACTTCAAACATGTGCATCTCAAATGATACTCAATAATGTTTCGTGAGTTGCTACGTATATTTTTAGAAAAGATTTTGAAAAAAAAGGTTTTTATTTGTTGAGAGCACGCAATAGAAATCCGGCCTGAAGAGATTGCCAAAAGAGAGTTTAAGTTTGACCATGTCAACATATCAAATTAAATTCATCTTCACTTAAAAGTTTAAACTATTGAGTTATGAATCAATTTAGATATATTAACTACTCAATAATGCATCAATTTTCGATGTAGCACTTCTCTAACACAACTTACACGTATATTTAAATATTATTCATTGCATTTTTTAAGAAATAGATGATGGCTTGAACTAGCTCAGGAGGAGGATTTGCTAATTAATAAGGGATTTAGGCATCGTAGTAATTGAATTTTTTGCAAATGTTGTCGGTAGGTCTTTGAATTCTTTTTTTTTTCTTCAATCAATTGTGTCCGTACATTGTATATTTAATTTTTATTCTTTCAAATCCTCTTTGTCAAACATGCAAACGAAGTTGGTGATGATGCAGACTATATACATTGGATATCGTGTGATTACCGCGCCATGGGGAGCCCAAGAAAAGGAAGGAAGGAGGAAGAATGGTCGTGCCGGGAAGAAGAAAGAGAGAAACAGAGCAAGAATAAAGGAAAAAGTAGTAAAAAAAAGTCATAAATCTATAATTGAATTAATTTAATCCTAAGCCTTCTTACATTGATATTAATTGAGTCTAGCCAACTAAAATTGATAAAAAAATCATTGATGTGAACGCCGACTATCTTATGTGGTACGACCGGCGCCCATGTGGATGAATTTAATATCATCAATCTATTGATTTATTTTCCACGTTTGTAGCCAAAATCTCGTGTTTGATGCTTCACTTTCCTCTATTCAGCAAAAGCATTTTTATTAAATGTGGACTCGAAAGGGAGATGAGACATCGCACTATTTAATGTCGAGTTAAAATTATTTTCTGACTAGAGGGTTCTAGCGAAGAAAAGAGTACATATGCAGCCCCCCTGTTGCATGAATGGTTCAATTATGGAACTGTGGTAAAAATCCATGGCAGCCTTGTTGGAATAATAGCTTTAGTAATGATGTCATGGAGAATGAAAGCATAGACTCATAATATTGAGTGCTACCGTCAAATCATGTGCCCGTGTCATGCTTATCGTTAATAGGAACTCATACATTTAAGTACCTGCCATTTGTAAAAAAATGCAATTTAACTTGACGCTAGTTGAAAAATAGCAGTGCGAGAAAATATATGATTTATAAAACAATAAGCGACATCACCAAACTCTTGTGATTGCAGTTCGAACTTAGCAGAGAATATGGTAAATGTAATTTAATCATCGTCTTTTGGATAAGATGTGATGGATCCTCGGCTTCACCATGCACGACATATTTGAATGCCTAAGATTTGTAATTGGATTGTATCCCTTAATATAACCCATGAAGAATGCAAAGAGAATTGTCTGTCTGCATGCATATATTTGAACAAGCAATGTATGAGTATGAAAGACCATAATATAAGCACATAAAATGATAAAAAGAAAAGAAAAGATGGGCTACTTCGACTTAAACAATTCTAAAAATAAGAAATATAGAAAACATCAGCTTGACCTTGACTATAACTATTGGAATATAACGCGCGAAAACTAACCAAGATCTTGCAAATAACTCAATACGAAAAGCCCAGAGAAATAATGAGAAACGATAAAGGACATCAGAAATTACGTGATTGGATCCGAATATCGGTATCTACATCTACGAGAGAGCCAGCACGAATAATCCACTATAATCGAAGAATCGAAATTACAATCGCTCAAAGCGCTCGTATTTCTCGTACCTAGATTATATCCAAACCCGAAGTGTTTATAGATAAAACAACTTAATTGGATATATGAAAACTCACGAAGCAAATCTTCTTGTGTTCGGACTCCGTCGTGAGATCAAAGAAAAAGCTCCACCGTGCGGCTACTCAAGAAAGCGTCTCTGTACGTTTTCTTTCCTTCGGCCCTTGTTGGAGTTTTTTTGTTCGTCATGTTATGGAGTCACTGTGTACGGTTTTTTTTTTTTACTCTTTTAATACCGCTAGAAAAGAAAGTCTCCATTTCTTCTGTACGAAGTTCCCTATTTGCCCCTCAAAAGGAATAACAAATAGATATATGCGCAGCTAGGGGACATCCACTTGCACGGTCAAATCTTTGATAAAAGATTTGGACTGTCTTGACCAACTTCCCACGGTATATTGATATTCTTTTCTAGAAAAATACTAATTCAGATAGGCAATATCAATTTCGAAGAAGTTGTCCAGCGCACGTCATGAAGATTTTCTTTTAACAAATCATATTTGAGCTCAAAATCGAGACAAAATTTAATAATAACCATGGTCCATGGCTTAGGAAAATCCATCACGCATGAGTGAAGGATGTTACTTGTTGCCCTCAGATCCAAATTTTGAAAAAACAAATTTCTTTATTTTTTAATGTATTAACAGTCCTTATGAGCCAAATTGATCTCACTCTTTGTATCAAGTGATTTTCACTTGGGATTCAAATGATAAACATTGAAATCCAAATATCACTCTCTTAAATACTTTAATAGCGTGGAGTTTCTAATATGTGGAAATAGAGTTTCACGATGAAGGGAGGACATTAAATTAGAATATCAAAATTGACAAGCGCATTTATCAATATATTCGAGAATTACGAAATGTACGAGGTTAAGATCGGGTCATGATCAATATGGAGACATACCCAAGACTCTTCCATTTTCATCAAAGTTCGAGGTACTAGTGTTTTAATATTGCAGAGGAAAATTGCATAATCGGTTTTGGACATATTGTAGAGAATGCAATTGAGTCTTAAACCTTTCGATTAAACCAATTTAGTCCCAACTCTTTGAAAAAAAGTGTAATCAAATCCTCTCGATCAAGCTTTGCCCGCTTCATATTCCCGCAATGACCCTGATTCGCTTTGATATCTAGGGGACGAGCCGGTCAATCGATAGAAAATGCCCCGTCTTTTCTATATTCGAATTTGAATTTTATATGTCGCGCTTTTGATTTTTATTATTTTTTCCATAAGGAAAACGGAAATCGAGTCGAAAAGAATTTAATCAATGCATGGCATTTACGTGAACAGATTGGGACATGCGTGGGCATATTTGGAAGTCCGCTGAAAATTTGAAAAGGCAAAGACGTAAAGCCCCGGGAGCAAAAGTAGCCGTTCACACAGACGAAATTACGGTTCTACCCTTGCGCGTGATCCTTGGTCCCTGTGATGGCCCTCGGCCGATGATGAAGCTCGGGGATCGCGAATCCACGGCCGTTGATTGGCACCTGGGCCAGGTGGGGCCGGGCTGGGGCAGTCACGGGATTTCGTGGAGATGCGGTACCGGGATAAGAGATAAAAATGTCGGCTTGTTTCGTCCAACTCGAAGTTGGCTTCGCGTTTTCTTGGAAGTGAAAAGACGTCGATGCCCTCGATCGGGACCGACGTCGACAGCAGTCCAACCCAGGAGAACTAATGAATTTTCTTTGAGTTCAAACTGATATGTTCTTGGAAAAAAATCAAGGGATCAACCGTCCGCTGCTTTTGAAGAGATTCTCGTACTTCACAAGGTGCCATTAGACGATGAGTTATCGGCAATATTTGACACTGCTTTTGAAGTGCCCTTTGGAGTTTTAACTCCTTAATACTCAGATTCAATAGCTTCGGCAGGTACACACCAACAAAAGATTGATTAAATTGAAAAAAAAAAGACATTAGTTGATGGTGCTTAAATAATCTATGTGCTTAATCAATAACTAGTATCAAACTTTGAAGGATTAATTATTCATCCATATAAAACGGTTTGTACGCTCTTGAAAAAAAGATTTCATCCAAAATTTCAGACGATTAATCTCGTTTTATCAATTTATTTCTTAAATGGGATTTCCTTTTGCCTTCTCATGATCCTGGTGGTTTTCTCGACTATAGTGTACGACGAGCAATCAAATCAATGAACAAAGTAGTAGTAGGTCCAGCCACCTCATTATAGACCGTAGACTCGAGAAGGAGTGGAGGTCACACCCCATTATCAATGTCTTTGTCAAATTATTGAATCTTGAGGCCCTAAGCATCGTTCATAGCTTCTTCTTTTTTTCTCAATTGTAGAGCTCTATCGATTGGGAATCCTATGCAGATATTCGTAAGTTCATATCATTACGGTTTGGAAAAGCACAAATAGATTGCTTGGTGGCTGAGGGAAAGATGCTTGACATTAAGACACTACGAGGAAATGGAAAAAGGAGCGACAATCATGAAGCGACTCGTGGAAGTTGCTTCACGGAAAACTTTAGGCCGGTTTTCATCCGGGAGATGTATATTCCAATTTTACTCTGTCGATTCTCCTTGGATGAGCCAAAGACATACATAAAAAAAAAAAAGAGTATGTACTATCGAATTAGGAAATTATGCGGATCTCATGAAACTTTTGGTGCATCCGATATCTCTTAATATATGACAAATCTCATGTGCTTCCAAATGAAATTAAGTAATTTAGTGCATTTGCCTTATCGGATTTTTTTTTTAAGCATTGTTTCAATTATTTAGATTCGCAAGTGTAGTGTATCTAAATTTATGTTGAGTTAGCACACATTTCATGTATGAGTTTTGGTACATAATATCATCTCAACTCTCAGCCACGGGTGTAAGGAATTATAAAGCAGACAAAGCAAAAACTCAATAGCAAACTACCAGGTAAGCTTTCCAATTTGAAGACATGACACTAATGAATTAAGCATGGTAAGATAGCCGCATCACCTAAGTGAATCCTACTAAGAATAATTGATAATTGACTAACTTACTCACATCACTTTTATGAATCAGTTTTATGATTAAATCTTTATAGTTGTAGTATTACTCCTTGTTGATTCATCTTGATTGGTGCCAGGCCAGTCACAAGCTTACTCTAAACTCTAGACCGAGATGACATTACAATTTAAAAAATAGCGGCACTAAAAAAAGATGAGCTATTTTGACTCAAATGATAGTAAAAATTAGAAGAATAGGAAAGATCAGCTTGACCTTGACCATAACCATGTCTTAGGAAAATCCATCACACATGAGTTAAGGATTTTTCTTGTTGCTATTGGAACCAAATCTTGTGAAGGAAAAAAAAATTGTTATTTTGATTACACGAACCCAATTCTCAAGAGCCCAAATGATCTTACTGTGTCCCGTGATTTTCACTTCGGGCTAAAATGATCCACGATGAACCCAAATTTCTTCCAAATGCTACTTATCTATGGAAATAGAGTTTCAGAGTAGATAAAATTAGACAATCAAATTTGACAATAGCAGGTTATCAATTTTACTCAACAAACCATGAAATGTACGAGGTTATAAGATTCTGTCATGATCAATATGGAGACATGTACAGGAATCTTCCATTCTCATCAAAGCTCAGGGTGCTGGTGCTGTAGCGTTGCTAAAAAATTATACAATCAATATCAAACATATTGTACAGGAAAAATGTAATCAAGTGCTCTTGATTAAGTTTTTCCTAATTAATCTGACGTGCTAGTCCAATCATGACCGCAGTCCTATGTGTAAGGAAGATGGTGTAACATGAACTACTACTTGGCTGAGCGGCTAAAGCCCCAAATCACTAAATATTTAGCTCTAATGTTAGACTAAAACAAAAGGATTGATGGTATACAACAGTGCAAGGGCGCAAGGCCGAGTAGCCCCACCAACAAAGCGACACGACCCGTCTGAAACAAGACTATTACACAAGTACGCCAAACTCATCACAAAAGAAGGCACACAACAAAACAGAAGCGATTTCAATGTCAAAAATGAAATTTGCCGATGGACAACCAATTTTTTTTAATCATTAACCTATAGATTTATTTCCACATTGTAGCAAAACTCTCTTATGTGTAATGTTCCTTATGCTAAGCCATTTATAGATAGTCAAAAGTTTCGTCCTTTTAGCTTTATTATAAAGCATCTTTATTAAAAGATGGATTCGAAAGGGAGAGGAGGACAACCCACCATCTTTTGTCTATTCAAATTTTTGCATCTTTAATGATGGGATTTTGGTGATAACGACTTTAATATGGATGCCGGGGAAAACGAGAGTAAAGATTAAGATCTTTAATGTTAAGAAAATGAAAGAAAAGAAAAAATGTACAAAACATAAAATATGAAATTTGATAAAATATTAAAATATTATTTAAAATTATCACTTTAACGTCACGTCAATAGTAATCGGTCAAAGATATTGTGTGAAATGCCCTTGTGCTAAGCCATCGATGAAAAATCAACGCCTTTGTCCTTTTCATCTTTTTTTTCAATAAAGCATCTTTGAGGGAGATAGATGGGACACCCCACTATCTAATGTTTTTCCAAATTATTGTATCTTTAATGATGGGATTCTCCTGATGATGCAGGGTTGCTCTCTCGTTTTCCCTGCATCCATATTAAAGTCGTTATCACCAAAATCTCATCATTAAAGATGCAAAAATTTGAATAGACAAAAGATGGTGGGTTGTCCCCTCTCCCTTTCGAATCCACCTTTAATAAAGATGCTTTTATAAAACTAAAAGGACGAAATTTTGACTATCTATAAATGGCTTAGCATAAGGAGCATTACACATAAGAGAGTTTTGCTACAATGTGGAAATTATTGTATCTTTAATGATGGGATTCTCCTGATGATGCAGGGTTGCTTTCTTGGAATTGGGCCCATTTTTAATATGGATGTCGTGGAACCAAAAGGGCCCCATTCAGTTATGAAGTTTAGGTCGGAAAAGGCCCGTTAGAAGCCCGGCCCATTTCAGTTATGAAGTTTAGGTCGGAAAAAGGCCCATTAGAAGACCGGCCCCTTTCTCTCACACAAAATAGCATGGAATGCTTGGGCAATTGTAAGAAGCACCGTTTCGTGTCCAAGGGATACTACATTGCTTGCCTAGTTTAAATTAGTAATTGCATATTCGTGCAATTGTACGTCATCATGATATCTCCAAGGTACTCTTGTTGAATAATAATAATAATAATAATAATAATAATAACAACAACAATAACAATAGGCAAAAAAACGAATTCCCTTGATATTTGAAAACTCCGAGGTGCAAATGGCTAGTGGAGTAATGCTCAGTGATTTCTCGCCGCCCTTTCCACAATGAAACCATGTCATTGTTTCGCATGTCTAGTTTTATAGTCCTGGTTGAATTGGCTAGAACCTTGAGAAGCAACGAGTTCGAGAAATCGTTTCCGCAGCTTCTCAAGGAACTTCTTAGAATTAAGTCTCTTTTATTAAACCGACGTGCACGAAGAAAATGAAGTAAACCAGGAAGTTTTAAATTCCTCAACATGGATGTAAGATCAGTTTCCAACTTTCCAAAAGCGGTGTGTTGCGCATTGAGAATCCAAACTGCAGTTTACACATCTCATGATTAGTCCAACAGTTGACATCAATTTATTTTGATCGCGCGGTCAAATTAGTTTCACTATAAAAAGAAAACAAGAAGATGCAACCGAATTTACTTATAGCACTGGTGTAAAAATCTGTAAGTACAGAGCAATTCAAACTTTAAAGACATACAATCAAGTCCTAAAAATTCTTTACAAGTTTATCAATTACTTCCCACTATATTGTCCATTTTCAGTGAACAAAACACTTTGTTTAAAGGTTTGATTAACAATGCTACTCGGTTGAACTTATTGGATAATTCTTAGGACTTGGTTGTACTTTGTTTAGAGGTTTTTAAAGTTTCTGGAGCACTTATCTTTATTTCATGTAAAAGGATTCCATGTTTAGACTCAAAGATCATAGTGTCATTTTCATTTGTGGACAATAAAGTCTCATGGAGTCAAGATTTGCATATACATTTGCACTGCAAAACTTGTAAGATGGATATCACATATGTTCCAATTTACTTTGTCGATTCTCCCTGGATGAGCTAAAGACATTCAAAAGCATGCCGTAATAAATTGTGAAATTATATGGATTGTATGAAAAAATTTGGTGCAACGGATACGGCTAACTATTTAGCAATCTCATGTGCTCCCTAACGAGGTTAAGTGGTTTAGTGTATCTATGTTATCGGGTTTTTCTTTCTTACCATTATATCAACTATTCAGATTTGCAAATGTAGTGTATCCAAATTTATATTGAGTTAACCCACATTTCATGGATGAGTTCTGGTGATTAAGTTTATTTGCACCGTTCTATCATGTGTATAATCATTATGATTGCCCAATACACTAAAATATAGCTCAATGTAATAGCTATTACAAAACTATTCCTTAAAGTGCTTATAAATTATATAGTAGCTAAGATAATAAAGGGATAAATAGGAGTTTCTTGCATTAGAGTAAACTTTTCCATTTTTTTTTTAGTAACCATGAGTTTTTTGGCCATATCATATCCAGATTTCCCACGCTTGTGACCGGCGATGGTTTGCAAGAGGCTGCAAGCACAAAGCCAAAAAAAAAAAAAAAACAAAGATAGGAAAATTTATTGAAAGATAGTTAAACAACTTGGAAAATATAAAAATATTATTAAAAATTTGTTACGACAGCGTCGGTCGATCAAATGACCGAATTGACACAGTTGCAAAAAGTTTACGATTGAATTGGCAAAGAATAAAAAAATTTATAATTGAATTGACACAATTATAATAGGTTTATGACTTTTTTAGTAATTCTCCCATCCCGACCTCATCGTAGTCTTTACTTCTATTTCTTTTTTCTTTTTTCCCCGATTCCATGTTACCCCACAATTGGGATGTGACATTCTGAAATTTCCGTCCTTTTGAGATGTTTGAATGAGGAATGATCTATCGGTGTATTTCAGTTAGATTTCACTCAGATCTGATCAATCATGAGTTAACCGACCAAAAAGGGAAAGGCTAACGCGCGACAAGGTACGTGGACCTAGGAAACTCAAATAAGAATTGGCATTTTGACCATAAGGATTGCAGAGGGGATATTTAGAGCCAAGAAAAGGGCGATCTAAAGACGATTATGGAATTCATTGCTAGTATTGTACGATTGGTACGCGGGTGATTCCGCTTAACCAATGTATAATTTGCGAACTTTTCCTAAATCGATTTCCGAAGATCGAAACCTATGGACTAGTGATAAACCCTCACAATTACATGACAACCAAAATGGCCATGACTAGAGTATTGTCACGACCCTCTTCCAGAAGTGGAGAGAGAGTTAACGAGCCGATCCTTTTTTTTTTATAATAGATAGGTAGGGTCCCGGTTGTCGGCGGGATCCTTCGGGATCGCGGGTCTCTCCCAAGACCCATTACTCGAATCGCGATGTCGGGTAAAATTTTTTTTTATCGAAAATGACCTTCGTGTGGTCGGGTGGCATGTGCGATGTGTAATGCAATTTGGAGTCGCCACCGATCGATTTATTGGAAGGTACGATCGGAAAACCTTACCGAACGGTCGGGAGAAACCGTTCGGTTCCGCGAAAACCAGAGATTTTTGGGTCCGGGGACTTGGTTACGCCAAGATTCAAATTGACGCCCTTTCGGTTACCGATGTTGAGTGATTTTCTGACCTAAGAATTCATGCAGATGCGATATCGGGTGAAGTAGGTCCTAACGATCTAAGATATTCATGCAGATGGGGATTTTCTATCCTAACAATCACAATCATGAAAATTAAATACGCAATCAACATAATTTCAAACAGTCAAATCAATCAATCAAGGCTCGATATATCTAAAATGGCCCTATCGGCCCACATAAACATCAAATTCGGGTTTCCGGGTGATTTGGCGAAAATTTGGGGCGGAAGGCCCGGAAGGATAGAATGGTCATTTTGGGGGGTCGGGACCCGAAAATCACAAAATCGGGGTTGGGCCAGTTGAATGTGGTCATTTCCTATTTTTTGTGATTTTATGGAATTTTTCTAATTTTTTCTATTTTTTTGAATTTTTTATTATTTTTCAAAAAATATTGGAAATTTTCCCGATCGAAATTAATCGACCCTCAAAGTCTCGAAATTTTTTTCGATCCAGACTTTATGAGTCCCGAATCGATCTAGAAATTTTTAGAAATTTTTTGTGAAAATCTGGGAATTTTTATGAAATTTCTAAGTATTTTTACAATTTTTTTTTGGATTTTTTGGAAATTTCTTTTTGTTTTTTATTAATTTTTTTATTAATAAACCGAACCGGGCAAACCGGTCAATGACCGGTCAACCCGGTCCGACCGCCTACAGACCCGCTCTACGTACAAACGACACCGTATATGTATTTATCTATTTATTTCTATATTTTTTTTATTTTCTAAAACATTTTCTAAATATTGAAAATATGAAAAAGGAATGGACGGCCGAGATCCATCTGCGGATCGATCTCAACCGTCCGAGGATTCCAGATCAAAACGGCGACGTAATCGACCTCGTCCACAAAACGACGTCCACTTCTGATCAAACGAACGGCCGCGATTCAACGCCGAGGCTCGATCCGAGCCGTTGACTCACCTATACCACTAAACGACGACGCTTCAGCCATCCTACACGAAACGACGCCGCATTGATTAAGACACTGAACGGCTGCGATTTATTCCAGATCTAATCCGAGCCGTTGACCTATCTCTGCTCAAAACGACACCGAATTGGTTAAATGCTCGGACGGCCACGATCCAACCTAGACTCAATCTGGACCGTCCATTCCTAATCTATCCTAAACGACGACGCATAACCTAGGCAAAGCGACACCGTTTTTATATTTTCGGATTTCCTATCTAATATACTAAATAATAGAAAAATAGAAAATCAGATCCGACGGCCCTAAATCAAATCCACCTAATTATTGTGGCCGTCGGATGCGAGCTGACTCCGGCTCGTCCGCGCCAACGGCCGAGCCGAGTCGGCGACTAGCTGGACCAACCGGCGCTCGACACGTCGGACTGCTGACCAAGTTGACCGCCACGTCATCTCGTCGTCTTCCTCGCGACGACAACCTAATGAACGGCTGAGGTTCCTCCGGCGAGATCTAATGGTGAGATCTCGCCGGAATGACCTCAAACCAACTCGATTCAATTCGCCTCAACTCGCAGATCATCATAACCAAAGATCACACGATTTTATCCACAGAATCACTATTAATCAAGCTCGCACAGTCATATAATTGCAGAGTTCAATCACGCCATATCCAGCATTATAAGCTAATTAATCCATAGGAAACACTCAATTGAAGTTCAGAAACCTTACCTGCAGGTCCGATTGACCTGGTTTAGTCTAGATTTGTCTAGACGAGCTTCGGCAACAATCGGCCATGGAGGTTGAGGTTCGCGGACTTGATTGACGTGTTTTATGCAAAAATCAAAGCAGAACGGATATGCAGAGATGATCAGCAAGGTTCAATGGCCAAAACGCACACAACAATTGCAATGATCGTGTCCAAAAAAGTGAGATGCCATGAACGCGCCGAGCTAAGTTCGAGAGATCGACTTACCGATTTAGGAGTTCTCCGGTTGATTGAGCTGGTGCGATCAACTCCCTGAGTCACTACGAAGCTCCTGGACTAGTTTTCAGACCTCGTTTCCCTCTGGATCGGCGTCACGAAGATCACACGGTTTCGCTTGAAAATCTGGCTATGGCCGCTTCTGAGAGCTTCTCTCTCTCGCTCTCTCTCTTTCTCTCTCTATTCTGTTCACGAGCGAGCCAAAATGAACCCCTCTTCGTTCTAGAATCCTCTTGACTATTTATACCCAATTTTTTCAAAAACGTGCGCGCAAGTGAAGCTTGGCCGAGCACCTCACGTGCCAATCACGCGGGTTCTCGTCGCCGGACGGTGACGGAATCGGTTATGATTCCGTCGCTGTCCGTTAGACCCATCGTTGAGCTAAAACGGACGCGGATTGCACCTTGGTTCGAAAATATTGACTTTTGTTATGCCGAGCCCTTGACCGGCGAATTCGCCGTGCTCCGGCGGCCATTGGCCACGCCGCCGGTGGCAATCGACGCACATTAAACCCGTGCATAAAAGCCCTAGGATAATTGACTCAATTATGGGCGAATTGACCTCCAATTTGGCCATTGAATCTCACCATACAAACCTGCTAATCGTGCCTCTCATTTGGG
This sequence comes from Rhodamnia argentea, assembly GCF_020921035.1. Lineage (NCBI taxonomy): Eukaryota > Viridiplantae > Streptophyta > Magnoliopsida > Myrtales > Myrtaceae > Rhodamnia > Rhodamnia argentea. The sequence goes on along the minus strand of NC_063154.1, from coordinate 28,149,335 downwards.
GAAGACGACACTGTTTGGACCGGTTCGACCGGTCCGACCGGTGGTCAAACCGGTTTGAACCGGTGCAGACAGTGGACTTTTGCAAAATTTCAAAATTAACCCAAATTGACTGGGAATTTTTGCAATTAAACTTCAAAATTGGATTCAGGGGCCTGGATATTACCTAGAAAAGTGTTTTTACCCAAAATTTCTTGTCAATTTGCATAAAAACCCCAAATTTTTCTATTTGCCCAAATTGGGGAAAACTTCAATTGGACGTCAATTTGATAAAATTGGACTACGAGACCCATCCCAATCGATTCAGAATGTGTCAAAACCCTAGGGGTGGTCCAATTGTGTATAGAAAATTCCCCAATTAAAAGTAATTTTAAAAATTAAGAAATTGAGGGACTAAATTGCAAAGAAATTGGGGAATTTTGTGCAATCCTTGCAATTCACGCAATTAAGGGTTCAATTGATAAAATTGAGGTTCAAAGGGACTACAATTGAATGTCAAGACACAAAATGTGCAAAAATTGCAAATAAAAAGACTCAATTGGTATTTTTTATGAAAATTCAACCTTAGGCGTTGTGAAGGAACACCTAAAATTGAACTAAATTTCTGATTTTTCTTGAGGTCAATATTAAAAGGGAATTAAAATAAAAATATTTGACATTTTTGTGTATTTTTGTGACCTCGAAAAGTATTTTTTATGATTTTTCAAAGATTTTTCTATTTTCCGAAAATATTAAAAATGTGAAAAATATGAAAAATTATTTTTTGTTCCAAATTTGTTCCTTATGCTTGGCCAAGGCTTCCAATGATGATTTTTAATTTTTTTAATTTTTTGTGAAGTTTTAGTGAATTTTGGAAAATAAAACCGCACAACCAATGCTCTCCATCTTTGGGCGTAGGCGCGAACGGCCTCGCTCTTTCCCTTTACGTTTCTCAGAAGGTCTTCTCTAGTGAGGGTGGTCAAAGTGTTAAACTTGTATTGCCGAAGGAACTCATCCGCGCCTTTGTCCCAATCGGCGAGCCTCTCCGGCTCCAATTCAATGAACCATGCCAGGGCCGCCCCAGATAGGCTCTCCCGGAATGTGTTAACCAAGAACGGAATGTTGTCTGAGAACCGGGACATTCGGCGCAAATAATACTTCAAGTGCGCCTTGGGACACCCGGTCCCATTATATTTCCTCACAAAATCAGGTTCCTTGTAGTCGGCGGGAACCTCTATCTTTTCGAACGGTGCTACCTTATCGAACCTTGAAAGTTCATATCCCCGAGTTGCCAAACACTCTTCGATCTTAGCGAGCCGTTTAATCTCCTCCTCCATTTTAAGGACCTGTTTCTCCTTCTTTTCCAAATTTATCACAACAGGAGGATCCTTAAGCGGTCGCTCCGGGTTCGTAGTGGGATTAGCGGCGGGCGCCGGATTAGCGTTCGCTCCATCAGATGACCCCGCAGGAGCTTGAGAATTAAGGTCAATAGGGTATCTTCCCCGGCTAGCGATCAACATCGCATTCATCTCCGCCATCATTGTGGCAATCATATTCATTTGGTTCTCCGGATTACCCACACGAGGTGCGAGCTCTTCTTGTTCCATCCTTAATCTGCGCGTTTTGCTACGAGTCCTCGTATTTATCACTCACTTGTTTTCATAACACCAAATCAGTATGGGAAATATTAAAGGATTTGGAGACATTGATCCGTGGTGATTGACTTCTCTATATGTATGCATGGAGTGCTCATAAAAGAAATAATATGTATCTATTACAAACTCAATTGTTCAAAAGTATCTAAAAGATAACAAACATGCGAAAATCTAAATGGGGGAATGGATCTATCCAAGTCGAGGTCGCTTGCACTCTTCTTGTTCTTCCGACCCATCGGAATCCCACTGGTATGGGTCTTCTCCATCTTCAGACATCCACCGCTCCGGATCTTCGGGAATGTACGGCTCTACTCCCGGTACGTATGGTACTATGTACTCCGGCTCATATGACTCCACCTCTTCAATCCGAGGAGATACGCACTCGGGTACATATGGCTCTACCAATGATTGGCGATACTCCTTAAACTTCTGAATATACTCTTTGGAGGCTCTATGAATGTTCATCTCGTCATCCAAATAATCCGGCCATTCAACATTTGCAGTGGGGAATTCTTCAAAGCGTGAAGGATAAGCTTAATCCGGTCCCGATATAACTTCTTCGCTTCTCTTGTGAGCTTTCCTCGTATCATATCAAACGAGAATATCCCGGGACAAACATCCGGTGGTATCTCTTGTAAAACTCCAAATTGCCTCACCACTCGAATGGGGTAATACGCCACAACACCAGGACATCCCAATAGGGGAATAGGGCTATCTTCCACACCCATAATGCGAGCCTCCACAATCTTAGGCCAAGTCAATCGCCACCTAATGTGCTCGGGCTTCAAATTATCCAATAGCTCAACCCATTTTTTAAACGAGTGTTTGGGTACAAGGGATTGACACTTAAGGACCGATCTAAGAGGGTGGACGTGCTCATTGATCTCATAACACCCCACTCGGAGTTGAAAAGTCTTTATATGAGAGGTGAACCACATGTGGAGTAGCCCACTAGATGCTTGGAAAACAGCCTTTTTTGAAGATTTGGAGCGATTTAGGGAAAGAAAGGTCTCAGCTAAGATCATGTACGAATAATCCCAGCGACAACATGCTTGTCCGGCTATATGGGCTATGGAAGGGTCAAAGGTAGTTCTAGAAGTTGGGAATAAGATAAATGCAAAGAAAGCCAAAATGAACACCTTTCCCGATTTACGACCGGTTTCGGTGGGTAAAGAAGAATAATTGTCGAAAAGGAACGAGAAGGTGAACTTGTTGGAATTGGACTTGTAAACTTTTTCAATCTCGGAAGTTTTAAGACGGAGAAAACTCGATAACGAACGAGTGGAATCCATGTCCAAAGGGGGTTGAGCTATACGTTCTTCAAATTTGGCCCCGATAATAGCGGTATACTCCTCAAGCGTAGGGGTCAATTCCAATCCTCGAAAGTTGAATGTCATTGTGCGCGCGTCCCATGCCTTGGCTAGTGCTTGAATGAGAGCCGGTTGGTATTCCACTTTGATCAAATCTACAAGTCGCCCCAAATTTCCTTCCACATAGGCCTTGTTGATGATGTCGAGGCGATCCCACCATATGGAAAGCTCCTTGCGCGGTACCGGGATGACTTTGATGTCTCCATTCCCCATGATCTAAAAATGCAAAAATGATGATCCTAAAGTCAATTACCCCGGTTTTAATATGCATATGCATGAAATGTGATGCAAATGTGCTAACCAAATTCCATGTCATTTTTTGGTAACATGAGGGCCAACTACTCCCACTTGACCCAAATAAGCCAAATAGGGTAATTATGGACCTAATCCCACCAAAGATGGCATGTAATTTGATTAGGATCGTTTAAGCGTAATCGGGGTAAAAAGTCGCTCACAAATTGACAACTCATGGAATTTACAAATCTAATACAATAACATCGAAAGATATAGATCATGATAGCATCTAAAGATATTCGGACAATAAATGTCGATGAAGGTACGTAATCAACTCAAAATATAGTGAAACCTAGGAAATGCCCCAAAGTCGTACTAAACTAGACAATCAGAATGATATCCTCATCGGATGAAATCTCTACTATATCGGGAAGTTTGACATCTTCTTCGTCGTCGGAGAATATGGTGATGACTTCCTTCTTCTTAGTCGGAGAGTGCTTTGGGGCTGTCTTGATCGCACGTGGCTTCCTTGTCAATTTCATATACAGCTCCCAAATTCTCTCCTTTTCGCGCTTGATTTCCAAATGGCGTCCACAACGGGTATAATCGCAAGTCTCGTTACGAATGCGGTTCCGTCCATTGAGCTCCCGTCCATGGACAAATCCAAAGACTTGGAATGTAGCGGGTACTCGGTCCTCACGTCGAACGGTCCTCCGCTTCCATGTAAATACGTCGGGTACATCAACATGACTTCGGGGCGCCATCTATCCTAAAAAGGAAAATTGATTTTCAACCCCGACCACTTAAACGATCTTACAAAATGTGATGATATGTCGTGAAAATGCATGATATGCAAAATTTAAATTTACAAGTTCAAAATAAAAAGGGTAGAAAGCCTTACCAATCGATGTTACTCTTTTTTTTGGGTTTTTGGTTTTAGGTATACCAACCGTCCATTTCACATGCGCATGAGACAAGTGAGGTTTAACTCTAAAGAAATCAAAAAGGCTTGGGTATGGACCTAAAAAGGCTCCCGCTATACAAATCGATGGGCCGCCCACAAGCGTAATCAAACAACAAGTGGGTAGGACCATCAATCTTGCATAGCGAGCGGGATCAAATATGGTCAACCCAAGTGCAATCAAACACAAGAGCTTCGCATACCGATCCCTATCTATAGCGACCTATAAGGGTGATTCGCGGCTCGGGTTTAGGCGCTTGTGTGTGCAGTGTCGTGATCCTCAAATTATGCAAGACATGCACAGCAATTTATATTCAAAACACCGCTTCAATACGTGCATAACTAAACACTCAACCCGAAACTCCATATCTGCATCAAAAGGGTTAACATAGACGTCACCCCTTATAACTCCTATCCGCATCAACATTTAACACTTTTTCGTTAGTGGACGTACCTCATTTTCAAGAGCATCCGCAGAAAACGGGGTTAAAAAACACTCAACATTTTTATCGGCTTAAGTCCTCTTTTGAATTTTAATCTTCCCCAACGGAGTCCCCGGGCTATCACGACCCTCTTCCAACGGTGGAGAGAGAGTTAACGAGCCGATCCTTTTTTTTTTATAATAGATAGGTAGGGTCCCGGTTGTCGGCGGGATCCCTCGGGATCGCGGGTCTCTCCCAAGACCCATTACTCGAATCGCGATGTCGGGTAAAATTTTTTTTTATCGAAAATGACCTTCGTGTGGTCGGGTGGCATGTGCGATGTGTACATGCAATTTGGAGTCGCCACCGATCGATTTATTGGAAGGTACGATCGGAAAACCTTACCGAGCGGTCGGGAGAAACCGTTCGGTTCCGCGAAAACTAGAGATTTTTGGGTCCGGGGACTTGGTTACGCCAAGATTCAAATTGACGCCCTTTCGGTTACCGATGTTGAGTGATTTTCTGACCTAAGAATTCATGCAGATGCGATATCAGGTGAAGTAGGTCCTAACGATCTAAGATATTCATGCAGATGGGGATTTTCTATCCTAACAATCACAATCATGAAAATTAAATACGCAATCAACATAATTTCAAACAGTCAAATCAATCAATCAAGGCTCGATATATTTAAAATGGCCCTATCGGCCCACATAAACATCAAATTCGGGTTTCCGGGTGATTTGGCGAAAATTTGGGGCGCATGGCCCGGAAGGATAGAATGGTCATTTTGGGGGGTCGGGACCCGAAAATCACAAAATCGAGGTCGGGCCGCTTGAATGTGGCCATTTCCTATTTTTTGTGATTTTATGAAATTTTTCTAATTTTTTCTATTTTTTTGAATTTTTTATTATTTTTCAAAAAATATTGGAAATTTTCCCGATCGAAATTAATCGACCCTCAAAGTCTCGAAATTTTTTTCGATCCAGACTTTATGAGTCTCGAATCGATCTAGGAATTTTTAGAAATTTTTTGTGAAAATCAGGGAATTATTATGAATTTTCTAAGTATTTTTACAATTTTTTTTGGATTTTTTGGAAATTTCTTTTTGTTTTTTATTAATTTTTTTATTAATAAACCGAACCGGGTCAAACCGGTCAATGACCGGTCAACCCGGTCCGACCGCCCACGAACCCGCTCTACGTACAAACGACACCGTATATGTATTTATCTATTTATTTCTATATTTTTTTTATTTTCTAAAACATTTTCTAAATTTTGAAAATATGAAAAAGGAATGGACGGCCGAGATCGATCCGCGGATCGATCTCAACCGTCCGAGGATTCCAGATCAAAACGGCGACGTAATCGACCTCGTCCACAAAACGACGTCGCACTTCTGATCGAACGGACGGCCGCGATTCAACGCCGAGGCTCGATCTGAGCCGTTGACTCACCTATACCACTAAACGACGACGCTTCAGCCATCCTACACGAAACGACGCCGCATTGATTAAGACACCGAACGGCTGCGATTTATTCCAGATCTAATCCGAGCCGTTGACCTATCTCTGCTCAAAACGACACCGAATTGGTTAAATGCTCGGACGGCCACGATCCAACCTAGACTCAATCTGGACCGTCCATTCCTAATCTATCCTAAACGACGACGCATAACCTAGGCAAAGAGACACCGTTTTTATATTTTCGGATTTCCTATCTAATATACTAAATAATAGAAAAATAGAAAATCAGATCCGACGGCCCTAAATCAAATCCACCTAATTACTGTGGCCTTCGGATCTGAGCCGACTCAGCTCGTCCGCGCCAACGGCCGAGCCGAGCCGCCGACGAGCCGGGACCAACCGGCGCTCGACACGTCGGATCGCTCGACCAAGTTGACCGCCACGTCATCTCGTCGTCTTCCTCGCGACGACAACCTAATGAACGGCTGAGGTTCCTCCGGCGAGATCTAACGGTGAGATCTCGCCGGAATGACCTCAAACCAACTCGATTCAATTCGCCTCAACTCGCAGATCATCATAACCAAAGATCACACGATTTTATCCACGTAATCACTATTAATCAAGCTCGCACAACTCATATAATTGCGAGTTCAATCACGCCATATCCAAGCATTATAAGCTAATTAATCCATAGGAAACACTCAATTGAAGTTCAGAAACCTTACCCGCAGGTCCGATTGACCTGGTTTAGTCTAGATTTGTCTAGACGAGCTTCGGCAGCAATCGGCCATGGAGGTTGAGGTTCGCGGACTCGATTGACGGGTTTTATGCAAAAATCAAAGCGGAACGGATATGCGAGAGATGATCAGCAAGGTTCAATGGCCAAAACGCACACAACAATTGCAATGATCGTGTCCAAAAAAGTGAGATGCCATGAACGCGCCGAGCTAAGTTCGAGAGATCGACTTACCGATTTAGGAGTTCTCCGGTTGATTGAGCTGGTGCGATCAACTCCCCGAGTCACTACGAAGCTCCCGGACTAGTTTTCGACCTCGTTTCCCTCCGGATCGGCGTCACGAAGATCACACAGTTTCTCTTGAAAATCTGGCTATGGCCGCTTCTAAGAGCTTCTCTCTCTCGCTCTCTCTCTTTCTCTCTCTATTCCGTTCACGAGCGAGCCAAAATGAACCCCTCTTCGTTCTAGAATCCTCTTGACTATTTATACCCAATTTTTTCAAAAACGTGCGTGCGGGTGAAGCTTAGCCGAGCACCTCACGTGCCAATCACGCGGGTTCCGGTCGCTGGACGGTGACGGAATCGGTTATGATTCCGTCGCCGTCCGTTAGACCCATCGTTGAGCTAAAACGGACGCGGATTGCACCTTGGTTCGAAAATATTGACTTTTGTTGTGCCGAGCCCTTGACCGGCGAATTCGCCGTGCTCCGGCGGCCATTGGCCACGCCGCCGGTGGCAATCGACGCACATTAAACCCGTGCATAAAAGCCCTAGGATAATTGACTCAATTATGGGTAAATTGACCTCCAATTTTGCAATTAAACTTCAAAATTGGACTCAGGGGCCTGGATATTACCTAGAAAAGTGTTTTTGCCCAAAATTTCTTGTCAATTTGCATAAAAACCCCAAATTTTTCTATTTGCCCAAATTGGGGAAAACTTCAATTGGACGTCAATTTGATAAAATTGGACTACGAGACCCATCCCAATCGATTCAGAATGTGTCAAAACCCTAGGGGTGGTCCAATTGTGTATAGAAAGTTCCCCAATTAAAAGTAATTTCAAAAATTAAGAAATTGAGGGACTAAATTGCAAAGAAATTGGGGAATTTTGTGCAATCCGTGCAATTCGCGCAATTAAGGGTTCAATTGATAAAATTGAGGTTCAAAGGGACTACAATTGAATGTCAAGACACAAAATGTGCAAAAATTGCAAATAAAAAGACTCAATTGGTATTTTTTATGAAAATTCAACCTTAGGCGTTGTGAAGGAACACCTAAAATTGAACTAAATTTCTGATTTTTCTTGAGGTCAATATTAAAAGGGAATTAAAATAAAAATATTGGACATTTTTGTGTATTTTTGTGACCTCGAAAAGTATTTTTTATGATTTTCAAAGATTTTTCTATTTTCCGAAAATATTAAAAATGTGAAAAATATGAAAAATTATTTTTTGTTCCAAATTTGTTCCTTATGCTTGGCCAAGGCTTCCAATGTTGATTTTTAATTTTTTTTTGATTTTTTGTGGATTTTTAGTGAATTTTGGAAAATAAAACTAAAGAAAAATTGACTAAAAATTCAAGTGTCAACAAGTATGCCTAAGAGTGGTGAAAATCACTGAGTCGATACGCGTAACGTTGCTGCAAAAACCGCCCGTCACTTTGAAACAAACTGGAATTACAATTGATAGAAAATGAATAAAAAAAAAATCTCAAAATTTGGACAAAGGAATTGAAGAATTCAAATTTTGGTTTTGGATTAGGTGTCGCCTCATTGAAAGCAACTTGTGGTGGAAAAATCAAATTTTTAGCCGACGGAAGTGAAATGACCGTTTTGCCACTAGAGTATTAATTTTTGTTTAAAGTACAAGGAAGGGCAATATGGTCTTTTGGGAATACATCTTAGCTGAAATTACCAGAAAATTAGGGTTAATAATGGCTGAAGTAATTTATGTGGTGGAGGATTTATGTGGCAAGTGTCAAATGGGGGTGGTGAGTGATTGACTATTACTTTCTTGAAGCAATAATTCAAGAATTGAGGGATAATATCAAAGAGGGAAGCTAGCTTCAGCAGAGAACTCCCGTAAGCCCCATTCCCCTCCAATTTCAGCTTCTTCTTCTTCTTCTCCTTGCTGTTGCAGACAAACCAGAAACTGCCTCAGCTGAACCAGTTTCTGATCACTCCTTCAAACGGTCGTTGCTCACTCCCTGACAAACCAATAGCCACAACCCGACTACCCCCTGAAATTTCAGTCTTTTGCCGACCTTCTCCAACTGGAATCACCTCATTTGGTCACCGGAATAGTTCTGGCCGGCCAAAAGAAAATCGGTCGACGGTTTTTGAGTCAGCTGAGGGTAAGTGGCATAACTTCCTCATTTTAGCTTTGTTTGGCATGAAATTTTCGGCTATGTCTCAAGGACTTGTAGGACTAGGTCTGGATGATTTAATACTGCTATGTTATGTTGAAAAAATTAGAGTTATAGAGCTGAATTGGAGCTCATTACTGCAGCAGTTTTCTGACCAGTTAATGCTTACTGATTTCTGAACTGTTGGAGGTCCCAAATCGAAGTGAATTGCTGCCAAATTTTTAGTAGACCTCATTAACATGGAGAATGAGGGTTTGGCAAGTGCAATTAGTGAAGATTGAGTGATTAGAATAGTTAAATGGATTGAAATTTGCAGATTAATGCAAAACAGGGAATGCCCTGTTTCTGAACAGGAGAGACTAAATTGTTTAAGGGCCAAATTAAAGTCTTTTGGTCTTGAATTTAATTGTGGGATGTCTTAAGATAGTGATTAAGGTGTGGTTAAAAATTGGGCGGAAATGGAGTTCGATTTGATTAAGTTTCAAATTGATTTCTATAGGCGCGACTTGAGTTGTTGCTGGCTGGTTAGAGGAAGAGGGAATCCATTTGGCTTGGGCACTTGGAACAATAATTGTGAGTAATTCTTACCCTTTCTAGAACATAGATATGTTCACGGATGTAATAATTGTTGGAATGTAATACAGTGCGATGAGATTTGTGACTGGAATTGCTGGATTAGTTATGTATTGTTTGGGCCAATGAGGTGGCATAGGGGACCCGAGGCGTAGAATGCGTAGGTTCCATGAATCATTAAGCCCGAGGCGTGTTTATGCGGGCGAGTTTATTGACATCGAGATCTTATAGCCTGAGGCGTTTAGACGCGGGCTAATATATTGAATTTGAATTAAGCCCGATGCGTTTTTACGCGGATTAAGGTATTGAAATTGAAATGTAATGCCCGAGGCGTGTTTACGCGGGTAAATGAGAGTGAAATTGATATGATGCTTGAGGCGTTCTTACGCGGGCGACTTGATTTTGTTATTGAAATTCGTGTGATGCTAGTGCGACTACTTAGGTCTTTGTGTTGATAAATTGTTATATTTGAATGCCATTCTTGCCGAGTTGTCCGAATTGCGCGAGGTTACTAAAGTTGAATTTTCTGCTATGCCATGCTATTACATTTCTTTCTTTTATTTTATCTTTGAACTGGTGTTCTAGTAAGGGTTAGGATTTACTCGCCGAGATGTCAATCTCACCCCTTTGTGGGACCCCCCTTTTCGAAACCCCGACTTTGAAGATGGTTCTAGTCAGATTAGGCGACCCAAAGGAGAAGACGGTAACTTTTGAGGAGTTTCCTAAAAGTAAAGATGTAGTATATGTTAGAAAGTGTACCAAGGTTTGGGTAGACTTAGGAGCGGGACAGATGCAGCCTCATCCATTTGAGTCTTGGTTCCTCCGCCCGGGAGATAGCGACCTACGTGGTCCTCTCCGACCCGAGGACGTTCCAGTGGGGGTTGTTCCAGAGTGGTGCCACCCGACTCGTCCCGAGATTCAGACGGACGTAGAGATATCCGCAGCGGGATCTAGGAACATATCGTAGAGGAGCCCTACCCCAATAGACGACCGACATGTTGTGGTGATCTCGGATTCGGAGGATGAGGAAGACACCGACGGTGGGACAGAGGAGGAGATTGCAGAGACAGACCCGGATTATGTACCGACGACTGCTGAAGACGAGAGTGGCGGGGTTATTGGGAGTTCTTCTACCTAGCTTAGATATTCCAGTTCGTTTTGTTAGATCTTTTGAGGCCCGGTGGTTTTCTTTTGGGGCTAGGTCTCTTGTTCCTACTTTTGTTCTTTCATGGGTGCTGCATCCGGTCTCGCTGATGTTTATCGCTTGACCGACATTGTATATATCTGTGAATATTTGGTTCTACTCTTTTGTCCACTTGTTCTCTAGTCGGGGTTTTAGTTACCTTCTGTTTGCACATTACATGTTTTATCGTATGCCGTAATGTGGTATCCTGGGTTAGTATTTTACGGCTTAGGTGGATGTACGTTCACGGAGGATTGCGGGATGTGACATGGGATGCCCCAAGTTCACTCCAAGAAAATAACTCTTGTCATATGGTTTCAATACTAACCAAATCAACGGCAAAAGGACACCACAAGTGCTAATATATGTGTATGACGCTCACCGGTCGCCATAATTTCTTGTCGGGGCACTAAAGTAATATTTTTTTTTATCCGATTTGACATTAAAATGATCTTTTTTGGATCAGTTAAGTGCTAAATAATTTTTTAAAATCATTATTCAAGTGCCAACTCCGGTGAAGTCGCATGATTTCTCACCATCGGTACTAAAGTGATCGTTTTTTTCCTTCAATTTGCTACTTAAGTAATCGTAAAAAAATATTGGCACCAACATGAGCGCAATACAAAAATATTAATATTTAAGGTGTCCTTATCTCCCAAATCAACTAGGGAAGACATAATAATGAGGCAACATACAAATAGCAAACGTAATCGAACTTGAAGAGAGACGGACCGAATGTGGATTGCTCATAACTTGCGACTCAAATATGGAATTCGATGGCGCTGTTCACGACAAGGTGATATGACTTGGTGGAGATGAACCGGGGGAATCCAGAGGGAGAGGGTAAAGATGCAAAAAAATCTGGTCGGAGAAAATATGCGGAGAGAGTCCGAGATGCCTTCGATTCCAGTTAGAGAAAGAGCTGACTATTTTCTCTTTGTCAGGGGTCAAATTTTGCTGTTGACGACGAGTACTCAAATGATTTTAGAATACGGAACTTGCTAGCCAAATTCAAAGTGTCGACAATGTCAACATGGCCCACGCCTAGGGGTCTAATCGAGTCGTTACAGAGCCTAACTTGAGATTTACTCAACTCTATACTCGCTGGTAAAAACTCAAATTTACCTCTTCCAAGTATTGATTGCATGTCGGAGGTTGACTCAAAAAGTCCAGATTTTACGCATACATGAGTGTAGCTAAGGATGTCTATTTCTTTTCTGTATAGCTATTAGACTGTTTGAGCTAGGTTGGAAAGCTTGTTGGGATCAAGTATTGGAGAACTTGAGCTTTAGTATGATAAGGTACTCGAGTAATTCGAGTTAGAGCTTGACCAGATACCAGTCGAGCTGATCTCAAGTAATCATCAACCCAAGGTCGAGACTGAACTCTCTTGGACGATCGTTGCTTCGAGAAATCTCCAAAGAGAGCCGGTTCCTCGCCACACTCAGGGGATGACGGCATTCGTCATCTCCAATTGAACTCTAGAATTAATTTCGATTCTTTCCCTATTTGTCCGTTGATTTGTATTTCGCTTTTGTTTTCACTCATTCTCTCAGCTGTCTTATGAAATTCCATTGCTGTTAGTTGCACTATGGAGGAGGTTTCGAGTTCGCAAGGAAGGTGTTTGATGGAATGACTAAGCTGGACTCAGTTCCGAGGACCACCCAATCGAGAGAGAGAGAGAGAGAGAGAGAATCAGCAAGCTTTATCTAGCGGTTTAGACCAAGTTCAAGTTCGAGAGGGTGAGGTGTTGTCGATTCTAAGAGGAAAGCCAAATGGGGAGGCTCGCAAGCTGTGTTGTGCCGAGAGAGAGGTGGCGAAAGAGTTACGCAGAGGCGGCGCGGTTACAAAGTTAGGCTACTGCGGCGAAAGAGATGAGTGTGAGAGAGGGTCTGAATACTGCGCTTGATGTGGAAATGTCCGCATATCCTGGAGTCTTTCTAATGGGTGAGGAGGCCGGATGATACTAAGGAGCCTAAACAAAGGTTGGTCTTCTTTCGCCGAAGTAAGGACCTGAGAGGGTTGTTTATACTCCAATTATGGAGGCTGGTTCCATTGGAGTTGAAGAAGTGTTGTGACCTAAAAATCGGTTTCATGCTAATAGAATATTAGATTAGCTAAATCAATTAACCTAATTCGAGTTTTTCCAAACTCTACCAAATCGCAACTTTTGGTGCAATATTAACATGCGAACAGTTTAATTCGGAGTCGCCAAGTTGATTAGAAATCTAAATAAGACAGTGGGAGAAACTATTTTATATCGATGAACCGTAGATAATGAATCCGAAGACTTAATTACGCTAGATTACTCTAACACTGTTTCGATACCATATTATTTTATGAAAACATTTTTAAGCAAACAATTTAATTGATTTTAACCTAAGTCACTATCATAGGTTATCATGCAGTGCACAATCAATTAAATGAACAATCATAACTCGAGAAAATTGCATGGAGCATGCGCCACAGAATTATTTTTGTGATTTTCATTTTTTAAAGGGGAAAGAGTAACCTGTATGCAATGAATGAATTTATTTTAAAAATGCAATGACATGGATGAAAGCAAAACTACCCTAAGTTAATGTATACGAAATTAATTTAACTAACTACATGACTATTCTATACGACATGCAATTTAATTAAGCTAATGCACAAATGATGTTACGGTCTAACTAAATTGACTACATGACGTGCGAATTAATTAAAGACCTAAACATGCAACTAAATGCCGAGTTAATTAACTAAACAATTGGACCATTCTCTGAAGCTTTACCGGATTTGTCTTTGGCATTCTCTTAATGGGCATGCTGGACTTGTTAATCAAACCAAAGGAACCAAATGTTAATCTGTATTAACCGAGCTAAAAGACCCAAAAAAAAAAAAAAAAACTACTGATGGGCTTCACTGGAATTTGGTGAGCGCGAGTAGAAGAATCACGGACAAGGACACCGAAGTTGGGGGAGGCATGACTCGTGCTCGTCGACTGGTGACAACCTGCAAAAACTGAAGCGAATCAAGCTAAACAGGGGCTCAACCACGACTGGTGCAGACTACAGAGCATGAGCGGGGAAGCCGATGGGTATCGCGGCTGACTCTTCGAACGACTTGGGGTGCTCGGTGAGGCTGTTGTGCTCGTGGGTATAGCTACAGTTCACAACCGAGAACAGGGACAGCAGTGATCCACGGTACGAGTATATTGCTCACGAATCACCAAGGTTGCTATCCTCTGTAATCTGATGTCTCTTGAAAAGTGCTCGTCCAGAGAACACTCTTGTGAGTGGATGATGACTTTTAGTGGATCCTGAGAAAAATAGAAACATGTGATATAATGTGTGTGTGTGTGTATATATATACACACACACAAAGGATTATCCTCCCGCCTCTGTTTTTTTCTTTTTTTCAAGGAAACATAAAAAGGAAAAGTCTCAAAAAAAAAAAAAAAAAATAAAGGGAATCAGGCCTTCTTTTTTTTTTTAAGACTTCATGGCCACTTCTGCCCTTATTTGAAATAAGATTCACTTTTGAGAAAATGAGAGCACTCATGCCCTTATTTGAAACAAAGTTCACTTGTGACCTTTATTTGAGAAAATGAGAGCACTTTTGGCCCTTATTTGAAATTTTTCCAAGTAAAAGATTATCAATATAAATCCCTATCCGCCAAACACATCGTCACGTACAACAATAAATAAAAAGTTCAAACACGTAATCACGTATAATTATAAGCAATAAAAAGTTCAAACATGTAACATAAAACATAGATTATGACACTTGTTCCCCATTCATCAAAATAAATTTTTTAAACTCTCTTCTCCATTCATTCACAGAAATATTGATCCAATACAAACAGAGATATGTGGCAAAGAATGAAGAAGAAACAAATGAGGCGAGGCAGAGTTAGATTCAACTTAAAGAAATATGTTGCTTTTACTGTAGCTAAGAATCGATTCCAAAAACGGTTTGGTTTCTGGATGGGTCTTCACTTGGAATCGGGAACCGAACCTATTCAAACTGGTTATAAAAACTTGGAAGCAGAACCGGACCTATTCACGTTGGAATAGGGAACGGACCGGTTTTTCAGGCGGTCCGGTCTAGTTCCTAGTTCTACCCGATCCGGTTGTACACCCCTAATTAATGCCCAACAATCCCAAGCCCTGCGAAGACGCCGCCATCCCACTTGGACGAAGCTTTACCGGATCCCGCCTCATCGAATCACTCATCAATCTTGGGATCTATCGGACTCAAGAATCGCCCATGGGGTACGAAATAAAAGTGTGCTCATGAACAGCGTAACATCTCGGGTATGTTCCTCCAACCAAACTTCCTCATCCTCTGCTTTTTTCAGATTCGCAGTCACTAATTTCTATTGCAGTGGGTCAATCGCATTATTCGAAAGCGTTACTTTACTCAAGTCTCCTTTTCAGTTGCTATTATTTTATGACGGTATCAACATAAGCACATAAAAATATGACAAGGCAGGCACAGGATGGGACCATTGTTATTACTCTGATTAAACTCAGCTTGTAATGTTTGGTATGAGCACTATCATCATGTCCACCATGCACAAAATCCCAGTCCTGCTCGTAGTACTTTGACACTGTTTTTGTATCATAAGAAGTAACAGAGGACGCGACTTTTGTAGACGAGGCATGCAATGTGGAGCATTACAACGATTGGGACGATTATGCCGAGGCATTCTACACCGTCTTGCGCGATTTGAGGTCCACTACCGCGGAAAAGTGGTTCGACTACTACACCCTGCTTCTCTCCATCATGCCAAGGGCTTCAGCCACAGTGCGTGCAATCGGGCGTTGACACACGCTGGTTGTACTTGCTGCAAGGATTTCGCCTACAATGAAGTCCAGAGAGCGTGCGCCGCAGCTTTGGCTTCGCAATCGTAGACTTAGGTACGAGGAGCATTCAGTGATGGAATAAGCTAAGCTTTTATTGGAAATATCCAATATCATGATGTGTGCCGTCCAAGAAAATGTATAATTCAATAAGATCCCAGTTAAATGGGAAATAACTTGATATGGAACGAATGACATTGCTGGCGTCCCTGATCTTTGTGTACGTCTGAACTATTCAATCTGTCTGCAAGTATGAATCAATTTGATCCGACAATGTTTGCTTGACCTCACTCGGAATTGGCAGTTTTAGACCTGGAAGGAGAGGAATGATTCCGTGTCCTGAGGGAAAACCCCCAAATCCAAAACCCTAATCGCGTCTGCAGACGCAACGGGATGCTGTTATTTAAGCAAAAACGGTAAACTCGTAGCCTTAAGCAAGAAAACAGCTCAACGTCGTGAAGCATGGACTCCACCGAAGAAAGGGTACCTAAAGTTGAATATAACTGCATCGTTGGGGGAGAACGGCACTGAAGGATCCGTCGCAGGGGTGCTCCGAGACTCGTCGGCAGCCCTCCTTGATGGTTTCGCCAAAAAGATCCGAGCTTGTTCGCCGGAGCTCGCCACAAATATAATAACTAAATTCAAAGAGGAAGGATTTCAATCTCCAACTTTTTTAGAAAATATCATGTAATGATGTGCCTATTATTAGAATGTACTATAGGAATACGGTATAATGTAATGGGCGAAATCATAACGTAGAAAATCAAACGAACCTGAGCTTGGCAATCGGACAAAGCTCTTGTAAAAATACCAGGCGACATCCCCTATGCGCGCAACGTAGACGGGCAAAACGAAGGACGCAAGTGAGAGAGCGAATCGAATATGGAATCTGACGGTGTCGCTCACTGCGGGATGATCTTGAATTGATGGAGGTGAACTGGGGAAATTCAGAGCAAGATAGTTAATAAGATGCAAAAAGATCTGGTCGAGAAAATCTGGGGAGAGAGTCCAAGATGCCTTTTGGCTGCAGCTAGAGAAAGAGCTTGACGATAGTGATGGTGGAGCCGGTGAGTTTGAGAGAGAGAAAAAAATGGAGGAAGACCTTTCGAAAAATGAGGATGGACAGAGCGAGAATGATGCTTGGCCGAAGAAGAAATGGAAAGAAATGACTCCAATTGCATGAAGGGGATTGATTTCTAGCTAATGATTCAATGCAACTGCGATGAAGGGAAAAATTACCAAAAGGATTGTAATTCTATTGCAATTATGCAAATTCAGTCCTAAATCTTTCTTTTTCTTTTTTCAATCCAATCCTAAATTTTTTGTGTTTATCCCAAAGGAAGGAGGCTTTGCATGATATGAAAGAGAAGGAAAAGCTGAGGAATGCTCTTTTGGGCCAGGCGCTGCAATATCAGATGTTCGCGTGGGAAGAGATTGTTGCTGCTACATCATCATTCTCTGAAAGTCTTAAGATTTGAATGGGAGCCTGTCTATAGGCGCAGCTTGCATCGCACAAATGTGGCAGTCAAAGCTTTTCCCTAGAAAGACAGTCACTAGTCAAAACAATATCATCCATTGTTTCACTTTGACCGCCCGACGTAACCTCCTGAATGACCTAAGTATCAAAACGGCGAATAATAGATGCAATTACGAGAGAAAATCCGAAGACAGAGAGGAGTCCAGCCACAGAGCGTGGAACAGGGCATTGAGCAATCCGGGTTGCATTGCATGCGTGAGCAACGCGAATCTGGACACAGCACTGGGGCCCAAATCCAACTCTGGGAAACAGGGGAGGCAGCTGGTCCGGGGCTATTTCGGGGTTTAGTGAGCAACGGCCGGCCACCTGGGACTTGGCTGGCGTCGGGGAATCGAGGACGGTCGCTGTTGGTGGTCGGTGAGAGGTGGAGCTGGCTGGAGGAAGTCAGAACAGCGACGGCAGCGACAGGGGGAAAAAACAGAGCAGGGGGGCTGGAGCAGGGGTTTCGATGACTGGGAGCTGCTCCGGCGGCGAACGGTGGATGGCGACAGCTGAGGGGGGTGACGGAGTTGGCTGGTGGTTGTCGAAGGGGTGGAGCAACCAGCGGCAGCCATAGAACAACAGCAGCAGCAGCTTCGGCCCAAAACAGAGCAGAGCTGGCGTCGGCTTCTCCGGCTGTGGGGGTGGTGCGGCGGGTCGACGGGGTCGGAGGATGTTCGGTGGTGGTGGTGTATCGTGGTGGCTTGGTGGGTGTCGTTCAGCCGAAGGAAAAGAGGAAAGAAGGAAAAGAAAAGGGGGCAAGGGAAGTCAATTCCGTGAAATAGAAGAAAAAGAGGAGAGAGAGGGGGGGGTGGTGGTTGGTTGAGGAAGAGAGTAGGGCTGGATAGAATGGGTCCCACAAGCATTGATGTCCTTGTCTTGGCATCCATTAGAAATCCTAGGGGCATTTTTGTCAATTCGAAATTTGGCTGAGGGCAACTTGGTAATTTTGTAGTCAAGGGTAATTCGGACATTTGAAAATCCGACGGAGGGTATTCTAGTCTAATCTCAAGTTAGTTAAGTCAGAACGAGGCTCCCGCGCGAGAATTTCAATTCTAAGGCGCGGCGACGAATCGATCGAAACCTAATCTAATTCGATCGACGATTCGGAAAATTTTCAATTTCTGTCACTTAATTTCTAGGAATTTAATCTCAAGCAACAAATTAGAATTCACAATCAATTCATAAACCGTATTCTATTATTAAACAGAAGTCGAATTTCCAGGACGTTACGAAAAGTCAAGTGTGGTAACACTAATATGATTCGCTAGATTAAGTAGAAATGGTTTTAGATTACTTCACTAGTCACTATTAGCAACGTAGACAAACATTGATAAAATACTAGTCCTATGTCCACTCATTGTTAAGTCACTGAGATCATATAAAAACTACCGAAGTGACACTATAATTAAACTAACTGAAAAGGACAAATTTGAAGTTTAATTTTCTAATGATATACAGATTGAAACAACTCTAAAACGTAAAATGGCCATGCTATTGATTTACTTATTGAATATCAATTTTTGAAGATGTTTGCTTATTGACATTAGATATTGACCGTTAGTTGAAACAAGTCTTGCCTTATCATCTATTGTTTTCCAAATTTTCACAGGTTTGTTGATAGCAAGCCACTCAAGTGTTCCCTTTTGAGGCAAAAGTACACTTTTAGTTCCAAAAGTTATGTACAGAGATCACTTTAATGCCAAAAGTTTCAAACAGATCACTTTAGTGCCAAGTCGGAGACAAAAGGATCACTTTGGTGCTTGCGGTAAAAAATTTCGGCCAAAATGGCCACGTGGAATTTTTAATTAATTTTCAAATTTTAATTGGTACTTTAAAAAAATGAAGTCCATTTTGGTCCACGTGGACTTCAAAATTCAGCAAAAATGAAAATAATAAAATAATATTTTTAAAAAGAAAAACTAACAAAAAAAATTTAAAATAGAAACTTTATTTGAAATAAATTATAATAATCTGAAAAATAAAAAAAATAGAAATTTAAAAAAATATTAGGAGCAACCCTCGTCGCCGCCACCCCACGACTATCGACAATGGCCGACGAGGGTGGGGCATGGCCAGCGGCGGTTGACGGCGGTGGTGGCACGATGGCAACGAGGGTTACAACAATCCTCGCCGCCTAATTTTTTTTTATTTGTAACTTTTTGTTGAATTTTTCAGCTTATTTCTCAAATTCTTTTAAATAAAAAATTCAAGTTAAAAAAAACTCATGGTGGACAGCCGGCGAGCCACGTCAATCGAAAATATTAATAAAAAAAGTGCCATGTCGATTTTCGGCGAAGCAAATAGGACTTAGCACAAAGTGATCGTTTTTCAAAAAAGTTAACACTAAAGTGATCCGATTGAAACTTTTGGCATCAAGATGATCTCCCTACACAACTTTTGGCACTAAGAGTATACTTTTCCCTTTTAGTGAAAGGAAAACTCAGTTTACAAGAGGAAAAAATGTCCAATTACTTCTGTATCTGTATATTGCTATTTGATAAGTTAAATGCTAATTTCAAATAAAGTGTCGTGGGTGGGGTTCTCTTCGTAATGATTTCTGTGACGATGTTCTTATAATAACCACCTAGTCCATGAGGATTTGGTACTTATAATCCTGCAAATCCCGTCAAATCGTTAATTACAAACCTCCATTTTCTGAGTTGAAAATATCCCGGCAGCCCAATCATGAGGTTAAGTAGGCATATATATAAAAGTTGATTTTCCGCTAGGTATCCTTTCTTAAGAAAATGACGTTGATAATTTATCATATTATTGAGGGAAAAGTGTCAAAGTTCATATACCTATTGCATTGGTGTTAATTCAGATTCAAATATTTTGCATTTGTGCCAATTTAGTCCTAATACTTTATTGGTACTAATTCAGTCCTAAATATTTTGTATTGTTGCCAATTTAGTGCCAAACCTTTTATATGTCTATTAATTGAGTAAATCCGAACAAATTTGATTAGAAATTTATTGAAGTGGATGTCGATTGTCCTACGTGGCATTACCAGCGCTAGCGTGGATATTTTAAAATATAGCTTTAATATTTTTAAATAATTCTAATAAATTTTTAAATGATTGAGAAAAGAAAAATAAAAAACAAAAATATTTATTAAAAATATTAAAAGTACCAAAAAATATCAAAAAATGTTCACGTCAAAGTCAGCTATGCCACATATGACAATCGACATCCACGTTAGCGAATTTCCTACTAAAATTTGTCTGATTTACTCAATTAACAGATACAAAAGATTTAGACTGGATTGATACCAATGCCAAAGTTTAGGACTAAATTGGCACTAATAAAATGTTTAGGACTAAGTTAGCATCAAGACAAAAAGTTTAGGACTAAATTGACACTAATAAAATATTTAGGACTAAATTGGTACCAATGCAATAAGTTTAGGACTTTTTTTAAGACTTTTTCCATATTACTGACATTTAACAATTGCAGGATAGAGATGCTAAGTAACTAATTGTTTTTTTAATTGTGAAGAATAAGTGTACTTCGCATTCTGCTCAATTTCTTATCATAAGATGAGAGCTTTATGGAATGTTTGACCGCAATTTTGAATCAGAATATAGAAGGTAAAAGATTCACTACATTGCTTCTGAATTAATTTTAAAGTGAATCTATCGATTTTTTCATGGAATTTTCTTTGTAAAGTTGTGATGTTGAAGTGGATTCTCTTAAGTAATAGTGTAGATTAATATTCCGAAACATATTTTTACAGCAACAAACAAGTTCATAGTATTATCCGCATCAGCCTTTAAGTTACATTTTACCCAAACTTCATTTCGACTTTTAATCAATATCCCATACTTTTTTAATTTTATACCAAATTTTCTCGTCGGGATGTTAAATTATCGGCTCCTCTATATTGACAGATGTCTATATAGTTTGTTTAACATATAAAGTTGAATTAAAGAAATAATGACGGATAATCACAATACAACAAACTTAAAATTTAAAAAGTAACGAAAATTAACTAACTTGAAGTGGGAACAAAGCACAAAAATAGTTTTAAATGTCATCTTAGAGAAAAGAATATAAATATAGGCCTGGACCCGTGCAATGAACAGACATTTTGCTAGATTTATATAAATTCATCTACAATTACGGCCGAAAATTTTGTTTAAGAGGAACAGAGGGATATCATGCCCACAAACAACGTACAAGTTCGTCAGCAGTTTCACGAGTGAGTGGACAAATTGTGGTCCAAATAGCGGACTTTCTGGTCGGTACTGTTAGAATATTTTATTTGATTTGATTCTGTATATATTCTAGAACTATTGTCGTTTATTCTGTAGGATTGTTTCCTCATAGATCAGACTTCATTGTATCTATTTATTACGGCTTTGTGCCTTAATACAATATACAGCTCAATTTTCTATCATGGTATCAGAGCTAAAATTTACTTCTTACCAATCCTAATTTTTTTTTTTCTTTTCCGTTCATCGTCTTCATCGCACTAGCCGCCCGACGTTGTTTTCGTCACCCCTCGAATTCGCAACTTGACGTTGGTTAATATGGGTGATTCAAGTGATCGGATTGATGTTAAACTCGATGGCTCCAATTACGCTTTTTGGCGGCCATCGGCTATGGCTGCACTTGTTTATCGAGATCTGTTTGAGCATGTTGAGGGTGTTCGCATCTGTCCCGCCGAATTCAACGACGCCGAGCAATCCAAACTCACAAATGATGTGATTGCTCGCCGTAAATCTGACATTCGAAACTGGATTGTTGCTGATCGGAGGGCTTGGGCCATCATATTCGGCTCTCTTGATCATACCCTTCGTCCACAGTTTGCTCACATTACAGGTGCGAAAAATCTATGGGATCGGCTTGCAGACATGTTTACTCAGACCGGCTCTATCCGTGTCTACCAGTTACATCAAGACATTGCTGTCGCTACCCAAGGCGCTCGATCAATCCGTGAGTTTTATAATTATTTGAAGTCGCTTTGGAGTCAGCTTGACGTTTTGTCTACCACTTTATGTTCCACATGTTCTAGTTGTGCCACATGTCGGTCTTCTCGGCTGCGGACTCGGGATCGCCCGCAACTCTATGATTTTCTTATGAAGCTCCGACCTGCTTTTGAGGGTGTTCGTAGTCAGATTCTTTATAGGAATCCTCCACCCTCTCCGCTTGATGCTGTCAAGGAGCTTCAATCCGAGGAAACCCGGTTGGGTCTTCTCTCATCTTCTGCGGTATCCGATCCCACACCCATTCTCGCTACTCCTCCATGGGCTACTGCTCGATCTACGCCTTCGCTTTATGCTCCAACGCAGAGTTCTCTTCGATCTGCTCCAACTCAGGGTTCCCATCAATCTGCTTCAACTCAAGGTTTTCATCAGACTACTCGGTGCTCTTATTGTAATCGTCGTGGTCATATTGAGTCCCGCTGTTTTAAGAAGCGACGCGATACACAACGCTCTTCTCGGACTCCACCAGCTCCCGCTCCGGCTCAGCATGTTTCTCTTGCCTCTTCTTCCGTGGATGAGCGATTTGCTGCTCTTGAGGCTCGGCTAGCCCGCTTGAATCGGTTTCAGCTTGGCTCTCAATTGTCCAATTCGGGCCCTTCGCTTGTTGTCACTCCCGCTGGTTCTTCCGCAGCTGCTACTCCCCCTTCAGGTGGTTCTTCTACTACTTGGATTCTTGACTCGGGAGCTGCTAGACACATGTCTACTTCTGCTGCCCGTCTCACCGAGCTTTCTAAGCTTAAGTCTCCAGTAGCGGTTCTTTACAGCCGATGGTTCTCCTCTTTTGGCTACCCAACAGGGGACTCTTGTTTGTCCTCGAGATTTTTATGTTCCCGATGTGTTGCATGTCCCTTCTCCGGCGCTTAATTTATTGTCCGTTGGCCAGCTTACCGATGCCGGTTGTATTGTGAGTTTTACCGACCGCTCTTGTTTTGTGCGGGATCGTTCGAGTGGCGGGATGATTGGCAAGGGCAATAGACATGGTGGAATATACACTATGCAATCTCTTCACCTTCCATCCACCTACACTTCCTCTCCTTATCTCGTGCTAGCTACTGTGGACCTTGCGCGATGGCATCGGCGTCTTGGGCACGCTTCCTCTTCTCGTCTCTCTATTCTTCATCAACAGGGGGTTCTTGGTCCAGTTTCCTCTAGTGTTCTACCTCCTCGCTCTATTTGTCCTTTAGCAAAGCAATCTGCTTTACCTTTTCCTATTAGTACTTCTAGTTCTAGTAGCATTTTTGATCTTGTTCATTCCGATGTATGGGGCCCTGCTCCTATTCCATCCAAGAGTGGTTTCAAATATTATGTTTCGTTTATTGACGATTATTCTCGCTATACTTGGATCTATCTTATGCGTCGGCGTAGTGATTTTCTTACCATTTATCAGACTTTCACCGCCATGATATCTACACAATTTCATAAGAAAATTAAGGTCTTTCGCTCCGATTCCGGGGAGAATACCTCTCGGGTGCTTTTCGTTCTCTCTTAGCCAATGATGGGACATTGCCACACCTCTCTTGTCCTGGTGTCCCGGCTCAAAATGGGGTTGCTGAACGTAAGCATCGACATATTCTTGAAACCACTCGTGCTCTTTTATTTTCTACTTCGGTTCCTACCGAGTTTTGGGCTGAAGCTCTTCTCACTGCAGTTCATCTCATTAACCGCCTTCCCTCACCTGTTCTTCATCAGGCAACACCTTTTCAGCGACTTCATTCCCGCTATCCTACTTATACACATCTTCGAGTTTTTGGGTGCACATGTTTCGTGATTCTCCCTCCCATTGAACGTACGAAGTTGATCGCTCGATCCATATCCCGTGCATTCTTGGGGTATAGTAATGAACACAAGGGCTATCGTTGTTACGACCCGATTGCTCAGCGTATTCGTATTTCTCGTAATGTCACTTTTCATGAGCATGTTCCTTACTTCCCTACTACTCTTATGTTTTCAGTTTCTAAACCTATTTCTTTCATGTACTTTCCCGCTGACCCTTATCCCGACCCTCCGGATGTCTCCGCTTCTCCTCCTCCGGATTCCTCCGCTTCTCCTTCTTCAGATGTCTCTGCCCCTTCTTCTCCGTCCGAGTCCCCTCCTACTATTGCCCTTCCTGCTCCCCCGCCACCGACGATTCCGCCCCTCCGGAGTTGCGTCGTAATCCTCCTCGGGATCGTCGTCTCCCCGCTCGGTATGTTGCTGCTGCCTCTTATTCTACCGAGTTTGGAACCTTTTTGGCTGCTATTCATGATGTGCAGGAACCTACTAGCTACCGTGAAGCAGTACAACATGCTAAGTGGCGTCGGGCCATGGTTGAGGAACTTTCCGCTTTACAGAATGCTGGTACTTGGGAACTCGTTCCGCTTCCACCCGGTCGATCCTTGATATCATGTCGCTGGATCTATAAGGTAAAAACTTGTTCTGATGGCAGTATTGAGCGATATAAGGCACGTTTAGTTGCGCGGGGTTTCTCACAAGAATATGACATTGATTATGAGGAGACTTTCGCTCCAGTAGCGAAGATGACTTCTGTTCGTACTCTACCGGCCGTTGCTTCATTTCGTAATTGGCCTCTCTATCGGCTCGATGTGAAGAATGCTTTTCTTCACGGGGATCTTCATGAAGAAATCTTTATGCAACCACCACCTGGTCTTGCTCA
Source organism: Rhodamnia argentea (assembly GCF_020921035.1). Lineage (NCBI taxonomy): Eukaryota > Viridiplantae > Streptophyta > Magnoliopsida > Myrtales > Myrtaceae > Rhodamnia > Rhodamnia argentea. The sequence continues at coordinate 28,124,388 of NC_063154.1, read as the reverse complement.
CGCCCCAGGTCGGGTTTGTCGTCTCCGACGAGCTCTTTATGGCCTCAAACAAGCACCGCGTGCTTGGTTTGAGAAGTTTACTGCCCCTGTACGTCGTGCAGGATTTGTTCGGAGTGAGGCCGATCATGCTATGTTTATTCATACTTCGTTCTCCGGCTTTACTATTCTTCTTCTTTATGTGGATGACATGGTCATTACCGGCAATGACTACGATTATATTGCGCATACCAAGAGGCATCTTCAACGACATTTTTCCATGAAGGATATTGGTTTATTGCGCTATTTTCTTGGGCTTGAGGTTGCTCGCAGTTCTCGTGGTATTCTTCTTTCTCAGCCGAAGTATACCGCTGATATTCTCTCTAGGGCTGCAGTTTCGGATTCCCGTATTGCACTCACTCCTATTGAGTTAAATCAAAAGCTTCGCCCTGACGATGGGGAGCCTCTTTCTGATGTGACTCGTTATCGAAATCTGGTTGGTAGTCTTGTGTATCTTACTATTTCGCGTCCCGACATTGCTTATGCGGTTCATGTTGTCAGCCGGTTTGTTGCTGCCCCTCGGTCTACTCATTATGCTGCTGTTTTACGGATTTTGCGATACCTTCGGGGTACTTTGACGCGGTCATTATTTTTACCATCCTCTTCTCATCTCGAGTTACGTGCTTATTCCGATGCTGATTGGGCTTCTGATGTAACCGATCGTCGGTCTATCACGGGGTTCTGCATTTTTCTTGGTGATTCTCTCATTTCTTGGCGCGCCAAGAAACAACAGATTGTCTCACGTTCCTCTACAGAGTCCGAATATCGTGCTATGGCTGACACTCTTGTTGAGATCGTTTGGCTTCGTCGTTTGCTTATCGATATGGGCGTTTCACTTCAAGATCCAACTCCTTTGTATTGTGACAACAAAAGTGCCATCCATATTGGGGCTAATCCTGTTTTTCATGAGCGCACCAAGCATATTGAGATCGATCGCCATCTTACTCGTCATCATCTTCAGGCTCGAACCATCTCTCTTCCTTTTATTGGGACTACGAATCGCTTAGCCGATGGTTTTACGAAGGCTCTTACAACGCCACGTTTTCGAGATCTCATTTCCAAACTCTCGCTGTTTGATCCACCTTGAGTTTGAGGAGGGGTGTTAGAATATTTTATTTGTTAGAATATTTTATTTGATTTGATTCTGTATATATTCTAGAACTATTGTCGTTTATTCCGTAGGATTGTTTCCTCATAGATCGAGCTTCATTGTATCTATTTATTACGGCTTTGTGCCTTAATACAATATACAGCTCAATTTTCTATCGGGTACCACATCATTAGCTTAGGTGGCCGCAATTTCTTTTCTTTTCTTTTTAATGGAGGATTTAGCAAATCCAATTCTTGGAAGAATGAAAATCCTTTCTAGTTATCTAGAGTTCTATGTATCAACCTTAGAGGTTGCTCTTAAGGAAAAGACTGTTCTCAATAATTCTTCGGATATTTATAAGCTCATTTGAAACTAGAGCTAGGAAGGCCTCATTTTGTTTTGTTCCCGTTTTTATTTTCCTTCTTCTCGATTTATGGGGGACTTATCATATTTAGAATCTCTTTGCGATGTACTATGTTTACTATTCTTCCTTACTATCTTCTCTTTCCCACATGATAGGTCAGTGAAGCGTGTGTGTATATATATCCTTATATAATTTTGTGCGTGAAGCGAGTGTTTTTGTTTATGATAGTATACTTTGTCACGGGGGAAAATCTACACCCAACAAACACAACGATAAGCATAATTAAGTTCAGAGCCCTTTCCACACATAGAGATTATGCAGGTCATGATATAGAAACCACGAAGACAAGAAAGGCAATGGCAATCTTAAAATGTGTTATTTTAGCATTTTTTTTTCCTTTTTGGTCGCTTGAGGGAATATCACGGTAAAATTTGGAACCACCCGAACGAAGTATCACGTATGAAATTCGATTTTCCAAGGGATCCAGAGAAAGCAAGGCCCCCTTATGAAAAATGTCTTAAGCGGGGCTTCCATCCTCAAACGAACTAACAATAAGCTAAGATTTTTATTGAAAAGTAGTACAGGCAACATGAATTGTTCATTTTTTTAACCTATTCATAAGATTGCACATTCCCTTAATAAATGCTACTAGTATCGAATAGATGTATCTATCATTGTGGAAATGTCTTTCATGGTAAAACATTTCAGATGTTGTAAAATCACCCATTAGTAGTAACAAGTTATTTTTAGTACTATTTCCTTTCAATCAGTGTAATACCAACAAAATCAATCAACCGAAACAAATAATGGTTAATCAAGAGCAAAACAAATAATCGTCGGTCTTAACCTGCAATCTAAAGCATTCTTGAAGAAGTAGTTGTCCATCCAAGCTGCTGGACACGATAAGTTTTGGTACGAATGACATGCGTGTGATGTTATAAGCATGGTCCTTGAGGTGTATAAATATGCATAGTTAGATGGGCATTTAAAATGTGAAATGTGAGGAATTTGATCTCATTTATGTAGTAGTGTTTTAGTCATGTGAATATACAAAGAGATGCTGCATTGATGTTACATTTGTTTTCCATCAATTTGAACGTTTCAAGGCATGAAACACAAAAAAATGATAGGATTCCATGTTCCCAAGATTTGAATCAAGTAAAGTTGTTAGTTGTTGATGTTACTTATTCATACTTGGACCTCCTTGGCATGTATAAATGGCAAGTTTCACATTAAGGAATAAAATGAACGAAAAGAAGAGACCTTTTTTGCTCGGCAACCAAGTGGTCCTCGAGTTACGTTCCCTCTATTCGGGACACAGAGTGGACAATGGATTGACCTTTCTCTCCGATTCTTTACGAAAAGTTTCATTTATAAAAGCATGAATCTTCCTTCGAGGTGGTATTCATATAAGAAAGTGACAGTTTGGATTTATATTGATTTCATGTTAGACTATCACATTCATATGCTTGAAGCGTACTTGAACTCAATTCTGGACGTTGTGCACAGCTTATTCTGAGCAATCGAAACTCACGATATTGTGCTATCATAATTGTGCCTAAGGAAAAACAAAAAGGAGCAACAAGAGGCTGAGTGAGTTTAGTTTGAGCAAAGAAGAAGAAGAGGAGGAAGAACTGAAAACCGGAACCGTGTTTTTGGTTCAGGTCAGATGCAGTTTGAGTTATGTTTAGGGTCACAACAAGCACATAATGACAGTTTCCATTCGGGTATATAAAAAAAAAGAAACAAAGAAACCTGAACTGTTAACAACCATTGCCAGTGATGGATTAGGCTAGAGATCTTACCCACTTTACTGTTGTGATCTTACTCTATTAGCACTATGAAGAAGGGATGCTCCGAATCACATTCACTGGCTAATTTTGGAGTACTTGGGGGCTTTGGAGGTGTAAGACCGCGAAAAACTGCCTATGGCTCACTCTGTGTCTACTGTCTAGATTGTCCGTCCCTGTGCTTAGCTAAAAAAGAGAACTTTAATAGTCTTTAATACAAGCGCTTCTTCAGTTGTCTTACTATGAAAAGATCTATGCGTACTGCATAGAATAGAAATTATGATTATCATGATAATTAAAATTCAAACAATTTAACAGGGCGTACTCCAAAATCTCAACCCATATGCCTTGAATTTCAGAGTTGGCGTAAGGCGTAATGGAAGTGTACACTTGATGTTACTTCACTTACAGTTCCAAAGGTCATGATATTCCATAAAGCAGCACCTAATTCCAGAGATTGTTTCTGAAATGGAAGTTAGAGTGCCGACATTATCTGTTTTGCCACTCCGTTGATTGGTACAAGACTCATGCTTTTATCTGTATTGCCGAATCGGAAGCAGAATTCAGCCTAGCAATTCTCAAGTTCTGTTCTCACCAAAAGTGATCTGCAGCGATGCTTCTCTGCTGTGTCGTACTGCATAGTTTTGTTCCCCAAAGTGTTATCAGTGGTTCTGAATATCACCCTTCTAATGAGCTCGAACGCACACAGGTCTCCTGCCATGAAAGAAGTTTCTCTTGTGAATGCGGCCCAATTGGCAGATAACTTTCCAAGAGTTGTCCTTGCCATGAGGATCTTACCACATTGCTTTTCTTCAGATACATTCGACTTGCTACAATTTGGAAGAGACGATACTCGGGTTTAAATCTCCTGGCCAGTTCAAGAGCTCTGCACAAGCCCGGATCATTCACGGCTCATGGTTAGTCCAACAATTGACATCAATTTATATTGATCGCGCGGTCAAATCAGTACACCACTTGTCTTGTATTTCATCTACTAATGTCTTCGCTTATTAGTGTCACTATAAAAAGAAAACAAGAAATGCTACCAATTTAGTTATATCACTGGTATAAAATCTATAAATACAGAGCAATTCAAACTTTGAAGCGATACAATCAAGTCCTAGAAATTCTTTAAAATATTATCAATTACTTCCCACTATATCGTCCATTTTCAGTGAACGAAACACGTTGTTTAAAGGTTTGATTAACAAAGGTACTTGGTTGAACTCATTGGATATATCTTAGGATTTGGTTGTACTTTGTTTAGAGATTTTTGAAGTTTCTGGAGCACTAGTCTTTATTTCATGTAACAGGATTCCATGTGTAGACTCAAAGATCGTAGTGTCATTTTCATGGACAATAAAGTCGCATGGAGTCAAGATTTGCATATACATTTGCACCGCCAAACTTGTAAGATGGACGAGCTAAAGACATTAAAAAGCATGTGAAATTATATGGATCTTATGAAAAAATTGGTGTCCCAAAAATCGAAATTATGGATCAATGTAGGAAGAATTTCACCATTTTTGTTCAATAAGATACCAAAGTGGATGATCGACTCATTCCATACTAGAAATAATCGCAAGAAATCTTTTGGTAACACGGATTCCTATTTCTCAATGATATCCCACGATCAAGACAATTGGCTGAATCCCGTGAAACCATTTCATAGAAGTTCATTGATATCTTCTTTTTATAAAGCAAATCGACTTATATTCTTGAATAATCCACATCACTCAACGGATATGGCTAACTATATAGCAATCTCATGCGCTCCCAAATGGGGTTAAGCGGTTTATCGGGTTTTTCTTTCTTAGCATTATACCAACTATTCAGATTCGCAAATGTAGCGTATCCAAATTTATATTAGGTTAGCCCATATTTCATGGATGAGTTTTGGCAATTAAGTTTATTTGCGCCGTTCTATCATGTGTATACTCATTATGATTGCCCAATATACCAAAATATAGCTTAATGTAATAGCTATTACAAAATTATTCCTTAAAATGCTCATAAATTATATAGTACCTAAGATAATAAAGGGATAAATAGGAGTTTCTATGCATTAGAGTAGATTTTTCCATTTTTTTTCTAAGTAACCCATGAGTTTTTTGGCCATATCACATCCAAACTTCCCTCATTAGTGGCCGGCAAGGGCTCGTAGGAGGCCATCGACCCAAAGCAAAAAAAAAAAGGGAAAATTTACCGAAAGATATTTAAAAAACTCAAAAAATATAAAAATATTACTAAAAATTTGTTATGTCGAGATCGGCCAGCCAAATGGACTAAATTGATACAATTACAAAAGGTTTAAGATTTATTTTGCAAAAAAAAAAAATTATAACTGAATTGACACAATTATAATATGCTTAAGACTTTTTTAGCAATCCTCCCGACCCGATCACAGTCTTTACTTCTATTTTTTTTTCCCATTTTCCCAGATTCCACGTTACCCCACCATTGGCATTGGGATGCCCCAAGTTCACTCCAAGAAAAATAACTCTCGTCATACGGTTTCAATATGAACCAAATCAACTGGGGAAGACACAATAATGAGGAAAGATTCGGACGGTGAACGTAATCGAACTTGAAGAGGGATGGAAACGAATGTGGATTGCTCGTAACCTGCGAGTCGAATACGGAATCCGATGTTGTTGTTCGCGACGGGATGATATGACTTGGTGGAGATGAACTAGGGGAATTTAGAGCGAGAGGGTAAAGAATGCCAAAAAATCTGGTCACGGAAAATCTGGGGAGAGAGTCCGAGATGCCTTCGATTCCAGCTAAGGAAGGAGTTGACTATTTTCTCTTTGTCGTGGGTCAAATTTCGCTGCCCACGACGAGTCTAGACTCAAAATGATTTTAGAATATGAAACTTGCTAGCCAAATTCAAATGTCAGCACTATCAACATGGCCTGCACCTAGGGGTAGCCGTTACAGTGCCTAAGTTGAGATCTACTCAACTCCATACTCGCTGGTAAAAACTCAAATTTACCTCTTCCAAGTATTGATTTCATATTGGAGGTTGACTCGAATAAAAAAAACGAGATTTTACATGTACATAAGTGTAGCTAAGGATGTCTATTTCTTTTCTTTATAGCTATTAGACTTTTTGAGTTAGGTTCAAAAGCTTGTTGGAATCAAGTATGGGCGAACTTGAGCTTTAGTTTGACAAGATACTCGAGTAATTCGAGTTAGAGCTTGACCAGATACCGGTTAAGCAGATCTCAAGTAATCATCAACCCAAGGTCGAACAGCTTGTGAATAGTTTGACTTAGTTTCGCTATTAAGTTTTTGTTTCTGCCATTGTTTTGGAAATATCGTAAGAATTTCAATTTGTTAGACGTAATATATGCATTTTTGGAGGGAAAAAAATGCTTTCTTTCTTTATTTATTGACGATTTTGAATTCACCACGTAATCATACATAAAAAATTATTTTAATAATACGCCCTTTTTTAACAATAAAAGTTATATACGACGAACAAAAAATAATCTTTCTAGTTGACGATTGCAACCGCGAATGGAGCACCACCATCTATTCATCGAGATTGAACTCTCTCGGATAATCGTTGCTTCAAGAAATCTCCACAGACAGCCGGTTCCTCGCCACACTCAAGCAGCGACGGCATTCATTATCTCCGTTTGAACTCGAGAATTAATTTCAATTCATTCCCGTTTGGTCTGTTGATTTCTGTTTTGATTTTGTTTTCTCTCATTCTCTTAGCTGCCTTCTGAAATTCTGTTGTTGTTGGTTGCACTATGGGGGAGGCGTCGAGTTCGCAAGGAAGGTGTTCGACGTAATGACTAAGCTGGACTATGTTTCGGAGACTACCCAATCAAGAGAGAGAGAATCAGCAAGGTTTATCTAGCGGTTTAGAGCAAGTTCAAGTTCGAGAGCGCAAGATGTTGTCAATTCTAAGAGGACAGCCAACTGGGGGAGGCTCGTAAGCTGTGTTATGTGGAGAAAGAGGTGATGGAAGAGTTGTGCGGCGGTGGCGGTGCAGTTACGGAGTTAGGCTACTGCGGCGAAAGAGACGAGTGTGAGAGAGGCTATGAATCCTGCGCTTGATGAGGAAATGTCTACATATCCTAAAGTCTTTGTAATAGGCGAGGAGGTCTGATGACACCAAGGAGCCTACACAGAGGCTGGTCTTCTTTCGCCGAAGTAAGGACCTCAGAGGATTGTTGATACTTCAATCACGGAGGCTAGTTTCATTGGAGTTGAAGCCGTTTTGCCACCTAAAAATCGGTTCCATGCTAATAAATTATTAAATTAATTAAATTAACCATCCTAGTTCGAGTTCTCGCTAACATTACCAAATCGCAGCTTATGGTGCAATATATAACATGCGGATATTTTAATTTGGAGTTGCCAAGTTGATTAGAAACCTAAAAAAAAATAGCGAGAAAAACTATTTTATGTATACGAATCGGAGATAATGAGTTTGGAGACTTGATTACGCTAAATTATTCTAACCCCCATTCGATACCATTTCATTTTACGAAAACATTTTTAAGCAAATAATTTAATTGATATTATCATACAGATGCACAATAATTAAATGAACAATCAGAACTCAAAAAATTTGCTAGAAGCATGGCCACAGAATTATTTTTATGATTTTCGTTTTTTAAAGGGGAAAAGAGTAACCTATATGCAATGGATGAATTTATTTTAAAAATGCAATGACATGGATGAAAGCAAACTATCCTAAGTTAATGTATATGAAATTAACTTAACTAACTACATGACTATTCTATATGGCATGCAATTTAAGTAAGCTAATGTACCAATCATGTTACGGTCTAACAGATTGACCATATGACGTGCGAATTAATTAAAGACCTAAACATGCAACAAAATGCCAAGTTAATTAACTAAACAATTGGACCATTCTCTGAAGCTTTACTGGATTTGTCCTTGGGATTCTCCTAAGGGGCATAAGCGGGGAAGCCGACGGGGATCACGGCTGACTCTTCGAACGACTGGGGGTTGTTCGGTGAGGCTGCTATGCTCGTGGGTATAGCTATAGTTCACAACCAAAAACAGGGACACCAGTGATCCACGGTGTGGGTACATTGCTCGCGAATCACAACAAGGTTGCTATCCTCTGCAATGTAATGTCTCTCCTGAAAAGTGATCAAACAGAGAGCACTCTTGTGTGTGGATGATGTTGAGGTTGATGTCTTGTATTCTGTTATCCAAGAGATTATGAGGCGGTTCCGAAAGGCCCCCTGCGACTGGACAGCGCTGTACACTTTTCTACGTTATTAGTAAAACAGATCTCATCTCCCCGTGGACGTAGGTAGGTGGAACATCTCCGCTGCCGAACCACGTAAATTCTTGTGTTGTGCAAATTTCCATTACTTTCTTGCATTGTTGATAGGATCGAATTTAGATATTCGACAGATGACTTATTAGTGGATCCTGAGAAAAAGAGAAACATGTGATAGAATTGAAAGATGATGTTTTTTATAAAGGATTACCCCCCTCTTTTGAGCGTGTCCTCTCAAACAGCAGTGTGCGTCGGCGTGTGTTTCTTCCCTCTGGAGTCAATGTCTTCATTGTCTTGGGACGGGGAACGGACCAGTTCTTCGGGCGGTCCGGTCTGGTTCCTGGTTCTACCCAATCGAGTTGCACTCCCTTATTTGGTACCCAACAATCCCAAGCCCTGAGAAGACGTCGCCATCCCACCTGGACAAAGCTTTACCGGTTCCCGCCTTGTTGAATCAATCATCACCCTCGGGATTTATATCACTCGAGAATCACCCATGGGGTACGAAATAAGAGTTTGCTTACGAACTGCGTAACATATCTGGTATGTTCTTCCAACCAAACTTCTACCTCATCCTCTGCTTTTTTCAGATTTGCAGTCACTAATTGCTACTGCAGTGGGTCAGTCGCATAATTTGAGTGCGTTACTTTACTCAAGTCCCCTTTTCAGTTGCTATTATTCTATGACGGTATCAACATAAGCACAGAAAAATATGACGACCACCCAGACACAGGATGGGACCATTGTTGTTACTCTAGCTTGTAATGTTTGGTACGAGCATTATCATCATGTCCACCACGCACAAAATCGCAGTCCTGTTCGTGAACAATAGGTGCAATTATGACAGAAAATCCGAAGACGGCGAGAAGTCCAGCCATGGAGCGTGCGATGGGGCATTGAGCAGTCGGGATTGTACTGCATGCAGAAACAACGCGCAGGATCGATTTAAAAAACGAATCCGAACGCAGCACTAGGGCCCAAATCCAGCTCTGGGATTGTAGAGCTAGGCACGAGAAATACCTTAGAACGCCAAGGTGTTTCCTATGAAGAATATTGGGATCCTTGGACGAAAGCATATATGTACGAAGCCTAGCTAACTAGATGTTTTCCTTCCTTGATATAGAAGAACCCTGCGACTGGTGAGTACTCAAGATCATATGCCAACAAACATATGATAAAATCCGTGGAGTATGGTTTGCAAACACGTCAAAAAATTCTGAAGATTGTAAATTCGTTTCATCTTCGATTTAACTCCAGAGTTCATTTCGATTCAATCCAAATATGTCTATTGATCTCTGTTACGTTTATTGTATTCTCCCATCCTCTCGCTGTCTTTTGAATTTCCACTGCCGTCGGTTGTGCTGTGGAGGAGGAATCGAGTTCGCAAGGAAGTTATTCGATGGAATGACGAAGCTGGACACTGTTTCGAAGAATACCCGTTCAAGCGATGGAGAAAATCAGCGCGCTTTATCCGGGGGTGAGAGCAAGTTCAATCTGGCCTAGCGTACTCATTATTTCCTGCACGCCATTCGCATTCAATTTTTTTCTTCTGGAGTTCTGCCTCAGCTTTGCAACTTCTCTTTTTCCTCATCCATGGCAGCGGACTGGTCATCCTCATTCTCTCTCTTCGAATTCTCTATCAATCTCTCTGTTCGAGCGTGACTGTGCCGGTGGACACGAAATTCCTTTTGCCTGTGCTTTCCCAAAAGTTTTCCGCTCAACCTTCGAAGACTGAGCCACAGTGGCTTCAAAGGATCGCATAACGCTCGTTCGGCAGGTTTTCATTCCACCGAAAGCGAATTTCAGTGGTGATGGTGACGATGGGGGAGAAGGCAGTGATTGCGGCTACGAGTGGCCGCTAGGTTGAAGGGGAAAAGTGGACTTAGTCTTGAAATTTGTTAAAGGGAAACAATGGATGAGAATATCGTAGAAGACGACGGATTTATATATCCGTGCCATATATATCCAAAAGAACACAAATGTTAGTATTGCTTAGTCAAAGAATATTATTAGACGCATTGAGACTGATTTTCAAAATATAAGACCTACTTATTTAGGGTCAATCAATTGTAATGACTGAATTATGTAGCGCATTTTTGCGACCGGGTCATTGAAGTTTGATTCCAATCATCCAATGAACTTCAGAACTTGTAACTAATCCAAACCCGACCAAATTTCGGCCAATTTGGTTGTCTCTGGAAACTTTCTTGATGGGGAAAACTCTAGTAAATAACGATTATTTTAGTAAATGAACAAACTCTCCCGACACTCTGGCGTTTGACGGAATCCGTCAATGAACAGTCACACTTATTCGAATTTATCTGTTTTATTTCTCTTTCGTTTTGCTTTCACCGTTCTCTCGCCCTGCAGGATATATTGTGCGCAAGAATCGTCCAAGACCAAGGCGTACGAAATAAGAGTTAGCTCGTGAACTATGTAACATCAATGTCAGGAATATTAAAGCAAATTGCTGGTCTTGTTTCGAAGTAGTAATTTTCTTTTACTATTCAACGACTCTTTGCCCACGTAAACTTTGATTGGCGACCTATTGTTTCCGTAACTTATCTGCCGTTTTCTCAATTGTCATTTGAATCGGTAACGAGGGTAATTAGTCTATGAGTCAGTCTAGTCGAATTCGATTTGTTAATTATGTGCTCTAAGTTACGAGTAGTATAGAGAAGCTGTTGTTGCAAAGAATGCAGGCCTTCAAGTGACTATCTCTTTCGGGCCTAGACAGAAATGGACCTCTTCCGACAAAATCATGCGTTGTCCCATTCGTTCAAGAGTGTGGCTTATGAATGAGAGGGGTAGTTCGTGTATTCTTTTCGACCACCAGAGCTAGTTAATTGCATATTTACAGTCATTCTATATCCTGACAAGGAATAATAATAATAATAATAATAATATCAATGAAAAAATGACAAAAAATGGACGTTGCACTTTAGATTTAAGGGATAATTGTATTGGAAATCTTAAAACTTCTCACGAAGGTGCAATTAAGTCCTAAAACTTTTAAAAAGTATAAGTAAGTCCTAAAACTTTTCACAACAATGCAATCGAGCTCTAAAATTTTCAAAAGGTGCAATCAACTCCAAAAACTTGTTATGAAAGTATAATTGAGTTTTAAAACTTTTAAAAAATGCAATCAACAGGGCTTGATTTCATCAATTTGACAAATTTTAAAATTTAATTGCACTTTTTGAATTTTGTAGGACTTAATCGCACTTTTGTGATAAGTTTTAGGATTTCTAACGCATTTATTCCTAAATTTAAAATTGAGGCTAAGTCACACCGCATTCTATTTTCGATCGGTGTCTCATTTTCATCATTTAGGTAGGGAATTCGCATTCTCTAGTCCGGAGTAACCACATGTTTAGATTCAAATTTAACTCACGAGGGTTCTTGCCTATATTCTTTGACCGACTCTGCATCAGGTTATACGCACTTTTTAACTTTGATAGTCTTTACTTTTGTAATCTTGATTTGATGTCTCTCTTACGCCGGGCGTGTGACTGAGCTAGGAGGGGGCGTGTCCGGTGAAAGCCCACGTTTCAAATTTTTCAAAAATCCCTCTCTCACTCACCACTTCTCTTCTATAAATATCCCCACCTTCGCTCACTCCATGTTTCTGCAAAAGAAGGAAGGTAAGTCTAGTATACCCAATATTTTCTCCAAAGGAGAGGGAACGGCTCATCTGGCCTTTCCAAGGACCAAAATTGTCGTTCAAAGAGCTAGGTCAAGCCTCATGCCGATGTCTGATTGATCGGACTTTCACGCCCATCACGGCCTAAAATTCCCAAAAACACAACTCGATAGTCGCAGGATTTTGGGAATCAAGTCGAATGAATGACCATGGTGAAAGGTGTCATGTTTTCTTCGTTGAAGAGTTAATCACCGTGATTTTCATAGTGCCATTAAGCTTATAACTTGATTTTTGAGATAGAATTAATCGGTCGGGCTAAATCATAAATTCCATATACCTTACAAGTCGTTGACTGTGATTAATAGATGCGAAATCTTAAGATCGTACTATTCAATATGAAAAATTAGGTATGTTGGAAAACTCTTCATGAGTATGACCTGATTGTACCCTTCAATTGATCTTTAACGAAGCAATATTCTTTAACCTTTTTTAAATTAATAATTTTCTTGTGGGAAAGCGAAATGCTATAAAAGGTACTTAATATAAGTGTAAGCAAATAGAACTAGAACCCGACAAAATCGTGGGCTTAATCATTAATATGCAAGTTGCTGAATCGTTACACATAGCTTCTCTAATTAGTGCATTCCAACTTTGTTTTTCTTTAACTACTCGTATTACTTGCACAAAGCAAAAGGTTATGACTAATTCCTATCAAAAAATGTTTTGAGCAATTAAAGTCAGGCGTAACGTTCTCTTTGAAGTTAAGTTGATGAGGATCTTTTGCATAACAACTACCTAGTGTATGAGGAAAAGTGCACATATAAAAAAAAATTACCATGTAACGTTAGCATTCTCCTAGATTATGCATTTCCCTTTATATTTTAGGGGCATGAGTGTGGAGACTAGTCTGCCACGTAGCTTTAGCAGCGTGTAAGCCCCATGAACTGATTAAGCTCCGGTCTTGGACCCATGTAGATGCTTTTAATTCAGGGCAATTTGCACGCAAAATGGACGACCTCTAGATTCTCAAGTTGGAAATTCCCTTAACGCCCCGATCAATCGCTTCAATCCTGAGGTTAGGGAAGCATAATTTTCTATCGTATAGAATGAATGTACCTTGCACTTTGTATCATTTCTTAAGAAACTGACAACTTTAAGATGAATTTATCATAAAAAAAATTGCCGTATAGAGAGGCTGAGTATAATTTTTATTTTGTAAAGAATAAGAGTACTTTGCATTCTGCACAATTTTTTAAGCTAATTATAACGTTAAAAAACATAGTATCATATGAAAGATACTCATGATATTGGCCTAAGAACTACTTTGTACATTAAGCGGGATAAAATTTTATATGTTTGCTACTTTCACATGACAAATTTGGCGATAAAAATTATTAGGTTGGAAAAGTCAATTTACCTCTAAATCTGTAAATGAACTATGACCGTTTGAAAATATTTTGACTAATAAAAACAATTAAAGTCATGAGGGACACTATCCTTATAATTAGATTGAGTAGAACCTTCATCTAGTTTATAAGGAATTTTCAACATAAAAAAATCCCATATTCTGGAAAATTTTGATTTCTCTTTACTCAACTCAAAATTGTTTTTAGATAGTCAAGAAGTTGAATCAAACGATGAGCTTCCACCATTCTCCTGTTTAGCAACAACCATTGTTCTTGAAGTGAAAACAGTGGTGTAGAAAAACAAAAGAAAATTAAAACTGCTCGAAATGAAATTCTCACCCTATCATCTTCCAAATTTTCTAACATTGTAAATGCAGAATAATAGATTAGCTATAGAAAAATAAATAACTTTTAATGTCTCAAAGCCATTGTCTGTGAGGATTTGAATAAAGAGAATTATGTGTAAGGTTATTGAGATAAGGACTTTAAAACTTCATGTTTATGGGTGAGCGATTTCAAGTTCCGGACGGGTTCCACTCGAAATCTACTGTTGGAAGAAATTCCCCATTTTTTGGAACCTAAAATCTACTATGCATACTATGGAACCTAGATCTGATAATATCACAGGTTCCATGATCGGTTCTAGGGTCTATCTAGGTTCCACATGTATTCTTAATCGAACGATTGCAATAATTTATCACCTTTAATGATTACCATTTACTGCTACAATCTATTGGTCACAACTCATATTTAGACAAAAAAAAAATATAACATATTAACAATATAAAAGTCTCAATCATAAATATCTTCCAAAATGAAAGCTCGAACTAGTGATTCTAGATAAGTTCTTATATAATCAAAATCTTGATATAAGAGGAGTAGGTGAGAAGATTTAAATCAGAATCTCTTATCAAGTGTCTCCAATAAATAAGAAAATGTACAAGACATATTTAATTTTTTGAAATAAAAGGCGGGTCTATTAATGATTGAGCATATACTTATGTGAAGAGGACACATTGTTCACTTTACTTAAATGGAGGTCATTTAATCTAAATTGGGTGCGTAACGATCGCCAGGCAGGGACAAAGTGTGGACATATGTTTACACCACTCGGTCCAATGAAGATCTAACAAATTTGACCACACGGTCCAATGAAGCAATTCTCAGTGCCAAAAAGATGACAAACCTAGACAAGAAGAACGGCAAAGAGCCCTTCTCTTGTTTTCTCACCACAACCAAGAGATTCTCCAATTTTTTTTCTTTTACAGTTTCCCTGACCCGACACCTCAAACATTTAATGTAAAGATTATGACAAGAAATTCAATCATGATATACTGACGTGTCATCGCGTATAGAAACATATACTGCCGCAAGCTTTACATTAAAAGAATTGCTGTTCTTTGTTTCAGAGGGACTTGACCGGTTGTTACTGCTGGACCACCTGCTCGACCTTTGCCTGCAGCATCGGGAGACTGTTTGACATGTTATTTTTCTAATATGTCTACTTCATATGTCTCTTTTGATGTGAAGAATCTGTCAAGTTGTCTGAATTCCGATATCCATAATGTCCAATCTATGAATAAATCTTTTCATAGCAACTTAATTGAAGAAAGGCTCACACTAAAGTCTATTAAAGTTCTCGGTTTTAGCTCAACGCAAAAACGAACTGTCTAAACTTATAATGGACCATTCTGAGCTTGTTTTTTGTGGTCCTATGATCCCAAAGCCAATCCCTGCCCCTGAATTAGCCTGTAAATTTGGTTCAGGTCATCGGTCAAAGTGGTGATATAACAACATCATGGGAGTAAAGTGGTAAGATCTCAAGTCTAATCCATCACGGACATATCTCAAGTTCAAATATGTTTGCTATAAATCATGTCTCAAGCAACAAAGATGAGAGACCAAGCAAGGGAAGAGATTTGGATGCAAAAGAGGATAAAAGGAAGTGGAGCTTCGAAGAGCAATCAATTTTAGCGTCGAAGAGCTCGGTAATCTAACCTTTGTTAAGGCCTTAACTAAACTCCACTCAATTCCTTGGGTAGCTGAAAACTTGTTAGCAAAATGCTTAAAGTCGTCACCGGCCAAAAAATGAAATCTAACCTCTCCTCCACCGCTAGTGGACAAAAAATGATTCGCTGGCCGTGTTACTGATTTGATACCAAATTCTGATGCCATTACCTAAACTTGTCGACAACTTGGGCTAATTTAGTCTCTTATATCTACCTGGCGACAATGCATTACTCATTTTATATGATACCCCATTACCTAATCTTACTATTTAAATGAGTCACTCTCATCCAAAGTGTCAAAAAGATGACAAAACTTTGAAGAGGACGATCCTGCCAAAAAAAAAAAATTTAACCTCGACCAAAATGCCATAAAGATCAACTTGACCTCGACCCTAACTTAAGCTTAGAAAATCCATCAGAACCATGTTTAGAAGAAACGAAAAGGCCTTTTTATTGCATAAACCCATTTTGTGTGAACCCAAATGATCTCACTCATAATATTAGATGAATTTCATTTGAGGCCCAATAGCTATGAGGTGAACCAAAACATAGCTCAAGCAAAAAAGAGGTGGTTCTGGGTTCATCATGGCCACATAAGTAGGACTCACCATACGAACTCCTTGCTTGCTTGGGCTTTGATTTACTCTTTACCAAATTAGGCTCATTATAATCGTTCTTCATGTGTGTCTCACGTGAATGTCACATAAAGACTTAGACAATTAACGACTGACCTAGACTTAGCTTAATAAACCTGGTACAGGCAACAAATACCCCGGTGCATCAGTTCCTAAGACTCGTTGGGTCCATAGAGGGCCAAGTTCAGTCTGTTGCGACTTCTACTACATAAAAAGAAAAGAAAAGAAAAGGTTAGAATAGATCATTCAGCGCTAATATAAAGAAAATATTACAGTGATATTTTCTGTCCTTAGTGTGTACATTATAAGCACTCAAGACGGGATTCATTTGAGATGTTTTGTTTTTCGCTCATCTACTTCCTTTCTTCTTTATTCTTTGGCTACCCAGCTCCTACTAAAGGGGTCAAATATAAAAGAGGAGACTCCTCCAACCTTACACAGAATATGGTTTGGATCAGAAACAATATCATGTCATTTTTCTTAATGTGTCCAAGGTGTATCCTAATTATGGAGTAACGTGAAGCCAAGAAGAAACGAACAAGTAAAGACAGTCACTTGAATATTCTCCGCAAGCTGCTCTATCTACTGCCCATGGACATGCAATGTATGCTTCACTTGAAAGCTCGTGTAATTGCATTTGCAGCCCCTTGAATCGACAAGAGTGCCCATTTGCCTTAAGAAGACAGAAATAAAAAATCCATCATTATCATTGGGTATACGCGCAATTTCGATGCTTACGTGAAATAACGTTTATATTTATTTTATCTTTAATATTCCAAAAGTCACCACTGAAATCATAAAATAAAAAAAAAATATTGTAAGAAGATCTGGCGAGGGTTGGAAGGCTGTGAGGGACTTGTTGGCAGTTTGTTTGTCCCACGTAGAATGAAGGGGAGTGTGTTGGTCAATATATGTTAAGCTTAGGAGTACAAATACAAAGCAATGGAGAGTAAATGTGAAAAAGAGAAATCGAGACACAAGATATATCTTAATTCATGCTTAAATTAGCTCTACATTCTATTATTAGAATGCAATATAATTATAAAATAACTAACGTGTCTTATTGAGATAGTGTGACTCTTCACCATTATCTTAATTTCGAATTCTCTATTTCGGTCTAATAGTTATTAGGTGCTCTTCTTTGAAAGGTTATGTCACGCATCTGTTCAATAGTTTATTATTCTATTCTTCGTGCCTTTCTAAACATATACAACCTTTTCCCCATTGTTTCCTTTTAAGAGTTCCTGGAGAAGTATCAAAATTGCTATTTAGTATTCTAATTTAGACTATATTGTATCTTGGAGGATTTTCGCCAATAACAATTAGCAGTATTGTGGGGGCAAATAATTCCTTCAAGAGAGTGTAATCATGCCTAAAAGTTTGATTCCATTTTTCTCAAGTGATTATTCCCTAACAAGACTCACCATTGCAGCCTTGCCCGTCACGTCGATGGGGCTGCAAAGTCCTTGCCCAAGGTCATTGTGGGCTCGCTAGTCACAAGCGAGGGCACGAAGGCCCTCGCCGGATCAGGCCGAGGCATTGGCAATTGGCAAGGGTCATTAGTATCCCTCGTCGGCATGTAAAAATAAGCAAAGAAAAAAGGGAATATAGAAATAAAAATTTTAAGAAATTATTTTGTAATAAAAATTGTTTACGTCAGTGCCGGTAGTGCCATGGACAACCGGCGCCCACATAAGTGGTTTTACGGTCGAATTAATTGGAATGACTCAATTAATAAATTGTCAAAAGATTAAGGGCGAAACTAGTCAAGTTGAATTGTTTATGACTAAATTGGTACGAGTGCAATGATTTAAGACTTTTTTTTGTAATTTTCCCGATTTTTAACGTAACATTATTGCATTATTGATATTTAATAATTGCAAGATGGAGTTGCCAATTAAGTCTAATTTTTTGTATTCTGAAGAATAAGCGTATTATGCATTTCGAGACAATTTCTGAAGAAAAGATGAGAGATCGATGGAATACTGGATCACTATTTTGAATCAGAATTTAGAAGGCAACAGATTGACTGAATACTTTCCGATATCGACGCCTACGGACACGGGGTGGGGACTCGTGGTCCTTGAATTCGAGTCTGATGGGACCCATCCTGGCCACGGTCCCATCGTCACCAAGAAAATAATGGTGTCGGAGAAGACGAGGGCTTTCGATTTTTGAATCGGTTCTCAAGGTGCGCGTGCAACGATCGGGACTTTGATACAGCCCCGTTCGACGGTTCAACCAGCCCACAACATCGGACTAATCAAAGTTTAGAGAGAACAGAGATAGTTTTGAAACTATGATTCAACTACTACCGCTACTCATGTGAGTGAGTGAGTGCATGGTACCCAACCATATTGCTCTTTCACGGTGAGTTTAAGAGGGTAAAAATTCTGAATTACCTATAACATCGCTCCGGCAACTTTTTGGACCGATATTTGATTTGATTCTGCATAGTTGTTCGAATACAATACCATGGGGAAAAAAAATTTCTTAGAAATGAGAGGAACTATATCATAGGAGCGAGTTTTCGAAAATTCATATTGTATCCATGAGTTTGAGTGGGTAAAAATTCGGAGCTATCTATCACAATGCTCCGGCAACTTTTTGGACAAATTTTTGCATAATTTTTCGAGAACAATAACTCGTCAAGATCTTGTCGAAGATTGTTTGGAAAAACAAAACAAAAAATAGTGTTAATTTTGCATCCCACATAGGATGGAAGGTAGAGAGCAAGTTTTTTTTATCAGTCAGAAGGCTACTATAGTCTTTCAAATAAAGAGAAATGGGTAAGTGGACTAGACCCCACCATACCTACACAAGTGCGCTTGTGATTGCGCGATTATTAGGCGCACTTAGCTCTTTGCAACGCGAATAATTATTGACACTTAGCAACGATCAATTTTTTTTTTCGAAATTATAATTAAAAAAATTGGTGATTCCTATCGCAACAGTGCAACTATTCACGTAGGAGGTGCAGTTATTTTATTAAATTTAATTTTTGAATTATAATTAACTTTTTATGTCCAAGAGTCGCAATCTTTCAGATGAGGCAATTTTTCGGACAATAAAGAGATGTGTCCGAATAAACTATTTTTTCGGACAATCAAAAGTTGTGTCCGAACTAATCGCTCTTTAGAGATGAAGTGGTGCATCCGAATTAATTGCTCTTCATACATGAAATGGTATGTCTGAAATTAACTGCTCTTTAGATACGAATAGTTGTGATTGAATGACATTTTTGAGACATGAAAAGTTGTCTTCTTTGAAGTATTATATGTTAAGTGACTCTTGTTCATTTTCAGTCTCTACGAACTTCTATTTTTTCTTTTTCTCAAAAGATACACAACTATTGTTTCCGATTATTTCCCTTGAGAGATCTCGGAGAAATATCATAATTGCTATATGCTACTCTCATTGAGATTTTGTTGTATCCTGAAAGATAATTGCGGAAACCATTAGTAATGTTGTGGAGCAAATAAATTCTTAAAGAGAGTGTTGTCATGTCTCAAAATTGATTCTATTGTTCATCATATTCAATAATATTTTCCAACAGATCTGAATTCCTCTTTTTGAACCGTGAAATGCGAATGTTCTTACACTGGGGACATTCAAATTGCTTAAACATTTTGTTGTTTGTCAAGCCGTGCTTTCGTCTCTGCTTCTTTGGTCGACCTAGTGTGAAATGTTTTAGCATAGATTGGTAATTATTGTAACAATGGAAATCAGGAAAACTTCAAATTAGAGCTAGTTACCGACCAATTAATTGCGATCTCCACCACCCAAATATTATGGTATCAACCAACATTCTAAAAGCTCGTTAAAAAGGAAGAAATTACTAAAACAGTCATAAACCTATTACAATTGCACTAATTCAATCCTGGCTCTAGACGAAGGTTGCTAGCCTCATCCAGACCTGGCCGAGAGTTTACACAACAGACTGTAGCCCGCTGTCCCTCAATCCTTTTACTCGAAACAACTAAGAACGACGTTTCACATTCCAGACAATCTAAACTCACCTTAGATTTAGATTGTCTGTTGAATTCATCAAAGCAAACGATTTATTAACACACAGATCAATAGAAAAAAGAAATTGTGAGCAACCTACACTTGGCGATCTCAAAGTGACACACACCTAGACGGAATCATCTTTGCAAGACATTTTTGCTGGAAGAAGTAAACAAGTATCGATAATCCAACAAGCAACCATGCATTGCAATGAATGTGATTTGTGATTCGGATTCTTAATATGGAGGCATCACGGTGAGCAATTGACCGACGAGCATACAAAGCACTTATAACGCACATATAGACACGCCGGCGGTGAATTTGCCAACAACAATCACACAAACCTGCCTGATGTCTCTTTTCATGAAGCTAATAACGGAGAAGAATGATTGTAGCGTTTATTTTATCCAATGAAAGTGTATCCCGTTCAGGCGTATTATCAAATATGGGGTAAGCATGTCAGCCAAAGGATCTAGGTGCAGAAGCAGAACAATGATTGGCATCCATATCATCATGAAAGAAACACAGCAAGTTCAAATCATTAATGGAGCCTCCATTACAGACAATTTTCCCACAAGAGGTAGCTAGAGCTCTCGGCCTTTCTTCTTCGTATAAGGAGCAACATAAGCAGAGCATAGGTGATACCTTGAAGAAGAGCGACAACCGACCACGAAGGACAATCAGATCAGAGGGAGAGGTCGTCCGAGACAATGACGCTGAGGACTGGAGCCAGCGAAGGAGAAACGAACAAGTTCAAAGCAATCCGAGCAAACTGACCGGGAAAAGGTGCTAACAGAGCTACGGCCTGCCGATGGAGCGATGATCGGAGATGATGCTAGCCGCGCGGGGAGGTCTGTTGGAGATTACCAGACGAAGCAAGAACCCGAGAGAGATAATTTTCTGGACGTTCAGAAATATCGGAGTCTTCCAACCCTGTGTGCGCTGTGCTGAGTGGATGAGAGAGTTGTTGTGGCCAGCGATGGAGGACGAGCGACGGAGAGAGAGTGTAGACGGAGAAGCTTCTGGAAATGGGTTGATCCGACAGAGAATTTTTTTTTCTGCTGAGCGCTCGTTTTGTGTATTCCACTTCCCGAATGCGTGCGCCTAAGCTCGAAAGGGAATCACAGGTTGTTAGATGAGAGAGGAAGGTGATGGTGAGTGTCGTAAGAAATGACCCGGACGCTGACTCTCATGGACAAGGTATGCAGTGGAGAGCGTTACTATGATTGGGACGATTATGCTTCTACACTGACCCGCGCGATCGAAAAGGGTTTCGACTACTACGCCCATGCTTCTTCGTCCACCAAACACCATTAGCCGCCACCATAGCCGCGCCACGCTCTCCAGTTTCACTGCGGCAAGGCCTCCTCTCGTTCTGCTCTGGTTCTGGTTAGAACGCCCGAAAGTGCACGAACCTTGGTCGTTCCCCCTTCGCCGGCTGGCCCCGATCATCTAGTTGACGTCTCCAGGAACTCTGTGTCATGATCTGATCACCCATCGAGGTGAGACTCCCTCCCATCAAGGTAAATTCCACACTCTGGTTCCGCCTCTGATGAACGAAATAAAGCCCGTGAGCTTTAGCTGATGTTTGCGAGTAAATCGGTCGGGATTGAAGCAAAATTAACAACTCGGACTTGTACTGTTGTTGTTATGATGTTCTGGAAGCGAATCGTTGCTTTGTATCTGCGTATGGGCTCCTTGATCGTAATGCATATCACTTGTTTGATGAAATGTTCGAACTCTAACCGTATGGAAACTTGGATTCAAGCCTTGAACCAAAAAAATGATATGACATCAAATCAATTTGTTCTCAACTTATTGAAACCTCGTTATGCCTGACTTTGCTGGAATACGACGCTTAGTTGTCAATTGGTGTTATGGTTCGCATGTTCAACGTGTCACACAAAAATTGCTGTTGGGTGGCTTGATGATCTCTCTGGATTGGAGTTGAGTGTTCTGTATTTTTTATTTGTATCGGACGCGTAGATAGTGTGAATGCCGCAGAGGTCAAGGACAATCGAAGCATATGTGTACTCTGTTGTTCGACACGTCAAGCGCATGGATTCCGCACCAGCGGAACAATCCTTGTATAGGAGCACACTGTCATGTGCAACTCATATCTATCGACCTACTGGACCGTAAAATCAATAGATGGAGTCTTTCTAATGGTCTAGCTTTCGAGACCCATAAGAACACCAATGTCATTTTCAGCACAATCAAATCATATATGGCCGGTTCGGTTTGTTTCCATTGGCTCGACATTTACGGGATCCCCCAACACATGCGCGTGCGCGCATGGCCAAGCTAGAGATAGAGAAACATTGTGAGGATTAATTAGCTCTAACACAGTCTTAGCCTAGAGATGTGAAGAGTTCCTGTATGGAGTTCTCAATCAAACAAGAGAACACACACAGTCATGGGGAGAATTAGCTTGTAGATTAAGATTCACACCTCAAAAATCTCGTAATAAGCAGTTCGAGCTTTCATCTATCCCTAAATTCCTTTCATGACAAGAGGTTGCAAAACCACTATTTTGAAAAGGGGACACTCTGGTTCAAAGTCTATATCTTTTGCACGGCCCATGAGAGGATTGGATGAGTGCAACAATGACAAACGGGCTCAGCTTGGCTCACTTGACATTTAGGCTGTATGGTCCGATCTCCGGTGAGGAAAATGAGAATTCTCATGGGCGCACACGTGAACTTTTTTGAGTTAATACGAAACGATTTAGCATCATTGAGTGTGCAATCTAATTACTATGAAACTCGCAAATTGTAAAGGAAGAAATCATCTTGTAAAGGCTGATAAGAAGGTAAACGCAATTTAGCCCTTAGTTTCCAACATGGCGAGGAACCCTCTGAATCTTCTAGGTCCATGAGGTCTTTAGTTTCTTCCCATTTTCTCGAGAGGAATTCATCCTCTGGTTTAATATTTCATCACTGCTTGCAATAGTAGCTCTCGTAATCCAGCTGTTGCCATGACCTCGGTCATGCTAAGCCTAGGCATGTTGCGGTAGTTATGGCTTAAGCTGGACATATTGTGTCGCCTCTTCTTCCCAAGCCTAGGCATGTCGCAATAGAATAAATGAGGCATGAATTCGCTTTAGTAAAATACAGCCTCATGTGACGCTTCTCAGTGTTCATCTCGATCAATCTAAATGAGGTTCTTACTAGCATAAATGGAGATGGAGACTTTGACCATAAAATCATTCTTGTCAATGAGCTCAAACACGTAGAAATTCCCTTCATCCAGACAAGCTTCGCTCACAAACATGGGCTAACAACAAAAGGCATGATTTGTTCAAACACCTAAGAGTTAGAAATTCGCTGGTTCTTCTGAATGTATCTCTTTATGAAACCACAAGGAACGCTCTGCCAATGTAATATGATGGGGAAAAGAACAAATACAAACAAAATTTAAAGAGAAAAGGCAAAAGAAATGTAAATATATGCTATTATTTACTAGTTTCAGGAAATTCAATTAACAGTCTTTACTAGTTTATAGAAGTCATCATTCCCAACATGAAATTTGAAGTTAAAATGTCATAATACCGTTCTTATGGACTCTACAAATAGCGCACATAATTTTGAACTCTCATGGTAATGCTGCGGGAGTTACTGTCATGTTAACACGGTTCTATCCTTAATAAAATTGGCGAGATTACCAATTTCATAAATGGATACTTCGATTCAAATTCTCTAGTTCTTTTCAAGAGCAACAGGAAGCCGTAGAAACGTGGGACCTTGCAAGAACTGCTCAGGGGGGCTCACTTGAGAAATGAGAATTTTTGTAGGTATTGCTGTAAACCTTATATCGAATTACAGCGATCTACAAATCAATACCCATGATCATGGTATTGACGTGTACATGTTCTTTACGTTAGACATAACTAGAAGAAGCCTTTCAATAAATTGAATGTACTTAACACGCAGCCATGCAAACCGCAAGCGCAAGGGAAAAAGCAAAGACATCGATGACTGTAACATGGATGGAATTGAAAATTTCTTTCCTTAAGCTGTCCAATTCTTTCAAGCACGGGTAAATTAATGATTAATCAAACTGTTGGTTCAATTTGACAAAGTAAAGTAAGCTGTTTTTTCCTCGAATATCTAACTAATATTACGAAATACAACAGTATCTCCTATTTGGTATTAAAATTATTAGTCATTAGATCTATAATGAAACTTTAGCATCACAACGAGCCACCTCCTTATCTTTCAGGTGTTTCCCTTTATTTATGAAGGTAGCGACATTCTTGCAATTTGCTTGTCTATATCAACTAGTCTCCTTGAGTGATTTACACACACTTTTATAGCATTGAACAATTCTCCATGCAAGAGGACTTGGCTTCTAGTTCTTAAGACGCCTCAGCCATTGCTTTTCCAACACACACGTACATGTATATATAAGGGCCAACCAATGGCCATTAGCCATGTCGTGCTCAGGCCGAGCCAACCCTTTTGCCAGTCTAAAGCAAAGCTATAAAACACCACCTAAACAATAAACAATCAACACAAATAGGTGCAATTATCAATATCAATTTATATGTATATATTTTAATGAATAAAAAAATATTGTTCATTCATTCATTTTTATGAAAAGCATCTTTCAAATCTTTCATTATTCGCGAAATTAATGGAGACGACATTCATTCATTTTTTATGCTCAGGAAGATGTTGTTCCAACAATATTTAGTGGGCCCGGTTGTTCATCGTAAAAGTCAACTTTGGTTCTTGGGGTTGACCGGCCTCCATCGAGCAAAAATTTATTGTCTTGCCCCAAGGTCTCCAAACTTCAACGTCGCCAGATTAAGGGTTGAACTTCAGCATTACCGAAGAATTTGACCATCATTCGGGACGAAATGCATGAATAATTCCTAAATTATCGACAACAAATCTGAGATCCTATATACACGACTTGTCTAGTATCTAAATTCAAAAGGGAAGTAGCCGGGAAAATGGACACCGGACTATGCAAACTGACTATTTATTTTATCAGAGATCAAATTTCGTTGGTGAGAACGAGTCTAATCTCTGATTCTATTAATATGAAACTTGCTAAGGAAATTTCAAGTGTCAGCAATGTCAACACGAGCCATTACAATGCCTAACTTTAGATCTACTCAACTTCATACTTGATGTTCAAAACTCAATTTTACCTCAATCAAGTATAAATTTCATATTGGAGCTTGATTGGAATAAAAAATCGAGATTCTACCTATACATGAGTGTGGCTAAGGATGTCTACTCCCGATTTTATAATAGTTATATTTTTTGAATCAGGTTCAAAAGCTTATTGAACAGAGTATTGCCAAACTTGAGCTTTAATTTGACAAGATACTAGAGCAATTTGGGTTAGAGCTTGAATATATATTAGTCATGCCGATTTCATATAATTATCATCCCAATGTGAAGCACGCCGTGAATAGTTTGACTTGGTTTTGCTCTTAGTAGGCCTACATGTATGCCCGTTGTAAGAGGAATAGGGCATGACAAGGGATCATATCTTGTGCTAGCACTAGTCGGCTATTTTACATAAATTCTCATCTTAATACAAGGATATCAGGAGAGTATGGTATGCAAATACGTCAACAAATTCGTAAACTTGAAGAGAGAGATTTCTCCTTTGGTCTCTCAAAAATCTCAATCCACGGCAACTTTTTTTGCCAATATTTTGGAAAAAAACCGTAAAGGTTGCAATTTGTTTACATACAGTAGAGATTGGACATAATATATGCTTTTTCGAAAAAAAAAAAAGAAGCTCCGTTTTCTTTATTTAATGATGAAAATAATTTAAAACTAAAAAATAATCAAAAGGAGTGAAGCTACCAATTGGAATCTCTTCTAGCCTATGATTGGTGGCAACCGCAACCGCGAATGGAGCACCACCAGCGCGATTCAACCAGATTGAACTCTCTGGAGATCGTTGCTTCGTTTCATCTCCGATTGACCTCCAGAGTTCGTTTTGATTCATTCCAAATTTGTCTGTTGATTTCTGTTTCGCCTTTGTGTTCTCCCATTATCTCGCTGTCTTCCGAATTTCCATTGCTGTCGGTTGTGCTGTGTAGGAGGAACCGAGTTTGCAAGGAAGTTATTCGGTGGAAGGACAAAGCTGGACTCTGTTTGGAAGAATACCCGCTCAAGAGAGAGAAAATCAGCGAGCTTTATCCGGCGGTAGAGCAAGTTCGAGTTCCAGAGCAAGTTGTGCTCAGGGAGGCTCAGATGCTGTCTTGCCGAGAGAGAGAGGTTGCCAAAGATTTGTGCTGCAGCTACGTGGTTATAGAATTATGCTACTAAGGCGAAAGAGATTAGTGTGAGAGAGGCTCTGAATACTGCGCATGATGAGGAAATTCCCAACCAAAGTTCTTCCACCTGGAGGAAGCTGTACCTAATCTGGCCAAGTTGAGTCAGCATCACCCTCAGGATCTTTCGGATGCGAGAATCATCCATGGCATACGGAATAAGAGTTGCTTCTTCAATTTCTCGAAAAAGAGAAATATGACGGTTGTGTGTAACATCATCTCTGGTATGTTGCTCCAGCCAAAGTTCTTGCTCATGCTCTGCTTTTCCAGATTTTTGCAGTCACTAATTTCTTATGCAGGGGTCATCAAGGAGTGGATAGTTTGCGTGGTCACGAACTTAATTGGTGTTTATTCAATTCTGCTTTTCAGTTGCTATTAGCTATTATGGACGGTATCAACATAAGCCACAGAAAAATGAGATGGACATGACACAAATGCTCAATATAAATATGGTAGGCGTTGGATGGTACCATTGTTATTACTCTTCTGATTAAACTCGGCTTGTGAGCATTTGTTCGAAAGGGTAGGCAATCACTTGCAAATTCTGGATGCGCTCCTCTTGTTTCCAAGCAGTAATTTGCTTTGTGCTATTCAATGGCTCTATGCCCTCATAAACTTTGATCGTTGACTTGTTGTCGCATAGCTTAACCGTGATTCTCTGAATTGTTGTTCCATTTGGTAACGAGGGTAATTAGTCAATGATTCGGTTTCGTCGAATTCGATCAGTAAATTATGTTCTCCGCTGTTCTAGGGAAATTTTCATATTGGATCTTGATTTGCTTCATCAGGAAACCTTGTTAGCATGTCACCAAAAGACTTGGCTAGCGAGTTTAATGTCGATGTTCTTCCCAACGACTTTTCCTCCTCAATCCGGCCTAGCCTACTCATTATTTCCTGCATACCGTTCAGTTGTTTCTTCTGGAGTTCTGCCTCAGCTTGCAACTTCTCTTTTTCCTCATCCATGGCAGCGGACTCGTCATCCTCATTCTCTGTCTTCGAGTTCTCATCAATCTCTCTGTTCGGGTATGACTGCGCCGGCGGACATGAAAATTCGCAGCTTTCGACAGATCAGGCTTACCCAGGAGGTCTCTCTTCTTCTTTCACTTCCTCTTGGAGGAGGAGGAGTCCTAGTCCGGTTCAGAGTCCCCACGACGCGAAGACACCGTAGACCACGTCCTCCTTGGTCTCTACGCGCGCTTCTCTATCCGCCGCCGGTAATAGAACTCCCTGTCGATCCATTGCGGGTCCTCGTAATCATTGTCCATCCCGAACCTCTCCATCTCCTGGTCCTCATCCATCTTCAACAATCCCGTAGAACCGAAGCAAGAAACCTCTTGGGTTTGGGGGCTTAGGAGGCAGAGAAAGAGGTGCGACGTTGATGCCACACGCCAAGGCGACTGGCGGCGTGGATACGGCGGTGGTCGGAGACCTATATAGGCGGCGTAGCTCGGCTCGAGGGTCGGAGAGAGAGCTTTGTGCGATGTTGCGAGAACGACATAAAGAGAGGTTTTAGCGAGTGGAGATTGAGAAGAAGCGGAGTGACCGACGCTCGAAACCCAAGAAATGGACAACCTACAAATCTTCTTCTTCTTCCCTTTATGATTTCTCAGGGGTTAACAACTCATGATTTTTTTGTTGTTGATCGAACCATAACCGGAAATCACATTAGGTAAATTTTCCAATTATAGACCTAAGAAAACTGAAGAAAATATTTCTTGGGAATTGAAGTTGCGAAAAATAAAAGTGAAACTTTCATTTGTTTGAAATGTATGTTAAATGTTGCAAAGGGCGAGGGAATGACACAACGCAAACTTATCAAGGATTTCTCGACCTCGTCCAAAAGTTAAAATTATCAGGGATTTCTCTGTGTACATTTCAAGTCAATTTATGGAACAATTAAAAGGAGGACATTTGGTATTTAATATTTCTCTACCTACATTTACTAATGCTCACATGCTTTTATCATTTGAGCTGTCGATTGTCATAGGGATGAAAAAAATACAAGAGAATTGGGACTACCGACTCCTCTTGAGTAATGAAATTTTTCAAGAATAATCTTGCACTCGAATTTTACGCGTAAGGATCATTAACCGCTTGAACAGATACGTTGACTCCTATTAGTCGAATTAGGTGTCAACATGATTGGGCCTAAGGGTCAAATCAAGTCGCTACACTGCCATACTTGAGATCAGCTCATCTCCGTACTCGGTGCTCAAAAGTATTAATTTGATGCTGGAGCTTGATTTGAATAAGAAGTCGATATACTATATATACGTGTGAGTGTATGGATCATGACGTCTATTTTTAATTATATAACAATTACACTTTTTGGACGTGTTTATTTGAGTGAAAGTATTTTGGAGGAATTTATTTTTCGAACTTTTATTTGTTTGATTCATTAAAAATGACAAGACAATCGAAAATACTTTATGATCAATAAAAATGTTCATGCATAAAATCAAGAAAGCGAGGGTTTTTTTCCAAAATAATTTTTTTAAAATAAATATTTACAAAATTATTTTTTAAAAATAAATATTTGCGATTTGGGCCTCGCTCGGCGGTGGAATTGCCGAGCGAGGCCGCTCGGCGGCCCAAGCGCCGAGCAAGGCTTGCTCGGCAATTGGGCTGCCGAGCGAGGCAGCTGGGCCGGTTGCATATGCTCGGCGGCCCAACCGCCGAGCAGCCCACTTGCTCGGCAACGGGCTGCCGAGTAGCCCACTTGCTCTAGCGGCCAATTTGCCGAGCGGGGGCTTCCTTTTTTTTTCTTTTAATTTCATAATATTTATTTATATTTCTTATTTTTTTATATTTATAATATTTATTTTATTTCTTATTTTTTAACATGTTTATATTTATTTTATTTATAATTTTTTTCTTGTAAAGCTTCTCTTTATAACATAATTAGCAATAATTAATGTAAAAATTTATTAAGATCTATAATTAATAAATAATGTTGTAATTATGTAATTAATTAAAATATTCATAAAATAAAATTAGTAAGATAAATGAAAAAAATGAGATTTTTATGATATATTCATCTATTGGACAGGCAGAAATCCAATCGGAAGGCGAAATGGTGATGTATCAAGGGTTCGTTCGATATCGAAAAATAGCACCGAAGGGAGAAAATGCAAAATTGACAAGGAAAACGGCGTTTTTTGGGGAAAAAGGCGGGCCAAATCGCCTTCGGCTATTTGCCAATGGATTCGTCTCGAAAAATTACGTGAAATCAAAAAAAAATTCGTCTCAAACGGATGCCCGAGCGACGAGATATGCTCTTCCAAAGTTTTGCCCTTTATTTACTCGTTTCCACTCTTTTGCTGTGGTTTTTAATCTTTTCATGCGGTTTTTAACTCTTTTGCTGCGGTTTCCCATCTATTTATTACTGTGGTTTCCAATATATTCCTATGACTATATTACATTATATCACAACATTATTTATTAATTATATATCTTAATAAATATTTATATTAATTATTGCTAATAATGTTATAAACATAAGCTTCACAAGAAAAAAAATTATAAATAAAATAAATATTCTAAGTATCAATAATTAAAAAAATTACGAAATAAAAAAAAAAAAAAAAGAATGTAGGTTTGGGGCTTGCTCGGCGGTGGGCCTGCCGAGCAAGGGGGTTGGGCCCACCCCGGCCCTTGCTCGGCACCGGGCCGCCGAGCAGCCTCTTGCTCGGCAGGCCCATCGCCGAGCGGGCCTCGCTCGGCGGTTGAATTGCCGAGCGAGGCCCAAATCAGTAAATATTTATTTTTAAAAAATAATTTTGTAAATATTTATTTAAAAAAAATTATTTTGGAAAAAAACCCAGAAAGCGAAGAGGTGAAAACTCTAAGCAATTTTCTTCTTCTATTTTCACACGTACTTCTCATCCAACGGCCGCCGCTTCGCCTTTTCGCCACCGTTCTCCCTTATCTCAATCCACACAAAATCCGAATCTTCACCGCTCCGCTCTGCACCGAATTCTCGTTGTTCTCTCTTCAGCTCTCCGCCAATCTTCACGCTCCGCCCATCGTCTCGGACGGACGATGACTCGATTGGCCTCGGATGCTTCGGTTGATGAAGCGACGCTGGACCGGGGGGAAGGGCCGAGAGTGAAACCGAAAATCTCATCCTTCGAATCGAGCGGATCGTATCCAGATGATCCCAACCTCACCTGGGCAATCCGGATAAGCTCTTGTCAACACCAGCGGCGCCCCCTCTGCGCGCGGCCTAGACGGGAGAAATGAAGGACTCGCAAGCGACGGCAATTGAAGTTGAAGAGAACAGAAACAAAGCAAAAATCGACAAAAGTATTTGGAATGAATCGGAATTAACTCAGAAGTTCAAATGGAGATGAAACGACCTGATGGTTCAGCAGCGACGACGGCGTGAGAGAGAAAAAGAACGGAGGAAGACTTGGTGAAGATGAAGATGGACAGAGAGAAAATGAAGATGAAGCTCGGGATCGTCATTTATTGTTTAGCCACCACGACTGTCGAACTTGATCACGGAGTTTCCTGGTCGTTGAATGTGCTGCGTCCTCTGACGAGCGAGTGTTCGGTCAATTGCGCAAGAGAGCATCAGAGGGTGAGACGATTTTGAAAAAACAAACAGGGGAAGACAGCCGTCTACTCGCGACATGCAGGCGATGCCGAAATTGTCAATGAACAGTCGCACTTAGCAAGTCGTTTCATCTCCGATTGAACTCTAGAATTAATTTAGATTCGTTCTGCATTTGTCTGTTGATTATTGTTTCGCTTTTGATTTCTCCCGTTCTGTTGCTGTCTTCCCAAATACCATTGCCTTTGGTTTCCCTGTGGAGGAGCAATCGAGTTTGCAACGAAAGTGTTTGATGGAATGACGAAGCTGGACTCTGTTTTGAAGAATACCCGTTCAACAGAGAGAATCAGAGATTTATCCGACAGTGAGAGCAAGTTCAAGTTCAAGAGCGCAAGATGTTGCCGATTCTAAGGCGAAAACCCACTGCCGGAGGCTTGAATGCTGTGTTGTTAAGAGAGAGGTTGCGGAAGAGTTGTACCGCAGCAACGCGGTTACAGAGTTATGCTACTCGGGAAAGAGAACGCGGTGAGAGAGGCTCTGAATGCCACGCTTGAGGAGGAGATGTCTGCAGATCCTACAGTATTTCTAATGTGTCTAAATGTTTTCTTTTCTACATATCGGCTGGCCTTATGTCAGCCCCAATAGTTTCAGGAGGTGCTGCAGCAGGAATTGGTGCTCAACATTCCTACGGCCTGCGAAGACATGGCCATCCCACCTAGAGGAAGCTTCACTGGATCCGGCCTTGTTGAATCACCCTGTCGAATGCGAGAATCGTCCATGGCATACAAAATAAGAGTTGCTCATGCACTGTGTGTGTATAACATCTCCGTTATGTTCCTCCAACCAAAGTCGTTCCTCATCCTCTGCTTTTTCAGGTTTGCAGTCCCCCATTTTGAATGCAGTGTATTAGTTGCATTATTTGAATGCATTGTAATCACGGAGTGGATAGTTTGCGTGGTCGCAAATTTAATCGGTGTTTACTCAAGTCTCCTTTTCAGTTAATATTATGATGGTAGAAACATAAGCTGCAGAAAAATGACATATACATGACACAAATGCTGAATACAACATCGTAGGCACAGGATGGCACCATTGTTGTTGCTCTGATTAACTCAGCTTGTAATGTTTGGTATTAGGCTCAGAAAGCTTCATGTCTCCTCCGTCCTGTTCCCACCTTCTTTTGTTTGAAAGGGTAAGCAATCACCCACAAATTCTGGACATGCTCGTCTTGTTTCGAACTCGTAAATTGCTTTTGCTATTCGGTGGCTCTTTGCCCTCATAAACTTTGATCGGTACCTGTTGTTGCATAGCTTAACCCCTATTCTCTAAATCGTTGCTCCATTTGGTAACAAGGGTAATTAGTCGATGATTCAGTCTTATCGAATTCGATTTGTTAATTACATGCCCTGGTGTTCTAGGTTTGGATCTGCTTTGCTTCATGATTATTAGTGTCAATATTACGTGTTGTTTTATTCTGTTATAATGCGGTGCAAGGAAATTGGTGAGCTCCTAAAGCTCACTCCTAGGCAACGTTGTCATTGATTATAGGCCGTCTGCTGCATTTGTTTCTCTTTATATTCATGTATCTAGTGACAGCAGATTAGCATAAAGACTCGCTGGCAATACAAATCATGGAGATCTGAAGAAGTATTTTTGTGGATTTTTTTTTATGCTGCATGGGGAAAAAGCACATAGTTATGTGTGAATTATTTGTGATTGATGTCTATCAAGCAGCTGTGACTGATATCTTTCTCTCGCGAATGCCTGCCAATCCCGGTAGGGAAGGATAGATACTACATCCCTCTGGCCCGTCCAGGGCTCCGAATGAGCTTCACCGGCCACGATTTGTTACAAATACCAAAGAGTTTACATTAATTTGTTTTCCTGAATATGTTGCTTGGCGAATCCAACCGGAACACCCTGGACATGTACATGTTTTGAACAACCAATACATGAAAAGCTGGACATGAGAAATATCTGCTATGATTTAAGCTCTAGATCTTAATAGGCTATTGGTATGACATCGCGGGATCACTGGTTTGAAAAAGGGATGCTTCGAATCAATTTCGCTGTCTAGTTCAAGAGATGTGAGAGGCCATGAAAGTGTAGGACTATGAAAATCGGCTTAGAATAACTTGCTCTGCATGTAGAATGTTCGATCCCACCTATAGTGAAACATGAGAACTATAATAGACGCGCGTGTGAAATGTCTTTTTAATTTGCTGGCTACGAAAAGATTTAGCATAGATTAGAAATTTTTCTTTTCATGAAAATCAAAATTCAGTCGGTTCAACGGAATAAATTCTAAATCCTCTTCATCTCAAAAGAAAGTAATGTAGTACAAGTTGCACCAACATGCAAAAAGACTTGCATAAAATCTTCAACAATGTGAAAAGAGATGACGAAAAGAATGCAACGTAAGTAGTTGACCTCGAAAAGGCCTAGGTTGCTTAAGAAAGTTTTTTTTTTTTTTTTGTCAAGTTAGAAAGTCTAATTGACATTTTGCCTCATGAAAGTCATCGATGTTAACTTGCAATCTAAAGCATTCTTGAAGAATTGGTGTCCATTAATAGCTATTTTCAATTAGTTAGAGGCAATCACGACCCGATTCTTGTCTTTACTTAATTCATTTTTTTCCTAGTTCCGAATGGACACTTTGAGAACAATAACATGTCATATAGTTTCCGAGACAAGCCAAATCGACTTGGCAAAACGTAATATCGAGGCCTCATATATAGCAATTGTAATTAAACTTGATAAATGCTAGTGATGGATTAGGCTAGATATTATCACTTTACTCTCCCGATCTTGCTGTATTAGCACTTTGAAGAAGGGATGCTCCAGATCAAATTCACTAGCTAATTTAGGAGAATTGGGTGGCTTTGGAGGTGCGGGACCACGAAAAATCGGCTTAGAATGGTTCACTCTGAGTCTAGACAGTTCGTGACTACGGTTAGCTAAAAATGAGAACTTTACTAGTCTTTCGTATGAACACTTCTTCAACTATCTTACTGTGAAAAGATCTATACGTGAAAATCGAAATTTATGATTATTGTGAAAATCGAAATTCAAACAATTCGATGGATATATTATAAGTGCTCACCACGTCGGAAGAAGGTAATGAGAAATCCAAGGATAAATTTATACTTTAGAAAGTGCTCGAGCATGAAAGAAATAATGAGTATCATTCTAGTGATCTATTTGATTGCATTATAAAACTATATAGAGGAAAAAAATCTCCAACAAGTGGACATCAACTGCCAATGCAATCATGGAAATCCTTACACCGAGGAATTCAGTAGACATTGGATCGAAAATTTCTTTAATTGACTAACTATGAAAAGACGTAGTACAGATTGGAAATTGCTTTGCCATGCCCATCACGATTCAGTTAATTTGCCAAAACAAATTCTGAATGCTCTTCCCATGAGAAGAAACTAATAAACTTCAATTTGCGCCCACATGCGAAAACACTTGTCATAAAATCTTCAAGAATTCGAAAAGACACGACAAAAAGAATCTGATGAAAGTTCACTGGAGCTTGTAAAGCCATTATCATAAAATCTTAAGCCCTATGCCTTGAATTTCAGAGTTGGCATATGGCTTCAAGGAAGTGTACTCGATGTTACTGCACTCTACAGTTTCAAAGGTCGGGTTGAGCCACCAGAAACCTTAAAGCAGCACCTAATTTGAGCTGTTGTTTCCAAGATGGAAGTTATATAATCGACATTAGCAATCAGCTTCCTCCGTCTCATGACTCATGACTCATGCCTACATGGTGACTGCTAACACTAGGATCAAGGGATGGGATCATACACTTTCCGAACCATCGCATTCTTTGAAACAAAGCTCATGCTTTTATCCGTTTTGCCAAATCGGAAGAAGAATCCAGCCTAGCAATTATGAAGTTCTGTTCTCACCGAAAGTGAGCTACAGCAATGCTTCCTCTGCTGCGTCCTGTTGCATAGCTTTGTTCACCCAAGTCTTATCAGTGGTTCTGAAGATGGATAGTCCAAACACGATATCGTCCCTTCTAATAGGCTCGAACACACACGTCTCCCGCATTCAGAGAAGTTTCTCTCATGAATGCAGCCGAATTGGCAAATAACTTTCCATAAGGTTCGTGGCTGATGAGCTTCAATGGCCATGATTTGTCTTGAAATATGAGGGCCACGGTCTGCGGGCTTTTCTTGATGTGCATCTTTGGGAATGAATTGGGAACTCTCTGCTCAAATAGAAGTTTTGCAATCTTGTCATTAAAAAGAAGAAAAAACCAGTGTTTTCTGAGGAAGACAGTATGAGGATCCTTTTCAAAGCATTTGAAGGATAGAAACAGAAACTCTTAGCACGATGCACGATTAAACTAGTAGAGCTAAAACAGTCTACCGATTCTATGTGATTTAAATCCTAGAGTTGTTATTGTCATGAGGATCTTACCACATAGCTTTTCTTCAAATATATTCACCTCACCACAATTTGAAAGATAGGATACTTGGGTTTGAATTTGCTGGCCAGTTCAAGAGCTCTGCACAGGCCCAGCTCTTTCAGCTTACCTGCAGCAGTCGCAAACATAACATGAGAAAAGCTTTTGGTATGTGAAACTCATGTCCACCAACATAGCAACCTTAAATCATTAGATATAAGTCTTTCTATTGGTCTAGCTTCTTGAGGCCTACATGAACACCAATACGACTCTCAGCACAATCAAATCCAATATGTCCGGTTTGCTTGTCTCCATTGGCTTGACATGTACGAGATCTCCCAATACATACATATGCCCCCACAGGAGAGCTAGAGACAGAACCACAAAGATGACTCTAACACAGTCTCTCTTAGCCTAACGATTCGCAGAGTTCCTGTATGGAATTCAAATCAAACACAAGAACAACACAGTCAAAGACATTAGCCAGTAGATTAACATTCACACCTCAAACTCAGTGCTGATGAATGTGCATAGGAACCACCATCAACTTCGTAAACCTGATCAGATTGCATTGCCTGACAAATCCAAGGACACTTGGGTGAACGCAGCCCCCAAGACTTCAAGCTCGAGAGAAGCATCACGGCAATCACCAGCACCTTCCAATTTCGGCGAGACAAATCCACAACTGCTGAGGCTTGGTTCCACGAATCGCCACTCATTGGCGGATATTCTATCTCAGAGGTGCTTCTATCGAATATGATTCATGGAAAATGGAATCCCTTCAGATTTGAAGACAAAAAATTGGCCCTCCCAGAGAGAGTAATGCTCTGCGAATTCATTCTGACCCTTTGATAATCAAACCATCTCATCACATTTTTCCACATCCGCAAGCCAAATAATTGGACTGTTCAACACTCTCAGAAGCATCCCTTTTGAGAGATTCTCACCATATTTTCTCATGAACCTCTTTGGTATTCCCTGTGGGAAAAATAAAACCCATAATCTTCATAAGACTATGATACTTAATTTCAAATGCAGAATGAAGATCAACAAAACAAGAATGCATAAACCAAAAAGGACATCCTGAAGCACATTCTTTTCGGTTCATTCAGATTTGGAATGTGGAATTAATGACTCTGGCCATCTGGATTACTATGAGCCTTACAAACCCAATCAGAGTAAGAGTACGCTTCCCTTATTCACCAAGACTATACAAGGAGATATTATTTGAAAATTTTGGACCAGGCAAAGTGACACTTCCAGAGTTCATCTCGATCAATGTAAATCAAGCCCTTACCAGCACCAGTGAATATGTAGACTCTGCACACAACATCATCCCTATCAAGGAGAGTAAACATACAAACATCCTCCACATGCAGACCAGCAGAAAAATGCCTCGATCATGTCCATGGCACCTCAGCTTTACTGTCCATGGCCTGTCTGATTACCTGACAGTCGCAATTTGCTTGCTTTCCAGAATACTTTTCCTAGTGAATTGAACAGGAGCAGTTTGCCCAGGTACATGGTTGAAAAAACCAATATATGGTGAATAAAGACCAAACATAGTAAGCATACACTAACGAGAGAATCAAATCACACAAAGTGAGTTCAAGGCGGTAGTTGTTAGTAGACAGTAAACAATATAATGAAAGTCATCAATCTTAGCCGGCAATCAAAAGTGAAATGTCAAAAAAAATCTATGCTCCTAGATTTCAATAGGGTAAACATTCAGAAGATTTATATCCACACACACACACACACACACACCCATACACACATGAACTTGAGCCACACAGACCACAAGTGCAGGGGAAAAAGAGCAAAGACATCGATGACTGGATTATGGATGGAATTGAAGATTTTAATTGAAGCTGTTCAATTCTTTCAAGTGCAGGTCAAAAGGGAGCAGCAAAAGTGTCAATTCGTATTAGCATTGAAAGTGGCCTGAAGCGGCATGTCCAATATTAATCTCAATCAAATATATCCGGTGCTCACCAGCTTTGAGACTTTGAACACAATGTCATCTCCATCGACGAGCATGAAATACGCAGAAATCTCCCTACATAGACTTGTTTCTCTCGCAAATGCTCTCCTACGGGCAGAGAAGAAGGCCACATGCTTGTGTGGAAAGCTCCTTTATCTTCACCGGCCACAATCTGCACTCCCAGGTGCAAGGGAAAAAACGGAATTTAAAAAGGGAGCCACAGCTGAAGAAGACGACGATTGAGGAAGGTTTTACGAAAACCAGCTCCCGACTTCAACTAATTGACGCGCAATAAGACATGAAAATGGGAAGAAATTCTGGCAGACCGGAGAAATGATGTGTGGGAGGAGAGTATGATGATGACGAATTGAGGACTGTCGAGAACTCGGCGGTGCCATCTCCGGCGTCGCACTTTCGTCTTCTCTCCAGCAACGACGACGACGAGCAGAAACGATGTATATGGATTAATCCACTGGAGATTCTAGGGGCAATAATTGCTAGCTTGAGGACTTGTTCGTTCAGACTATTAGGTAAGCTACATGATCTGAAGTTACAGGGGGAAGGATGAAAAGAACGAATTTAAAAAGAGAGCCCTAGTTGAAGAAAACAACAATTGAGGAAGTCCGACTTCAACTAATTTACACGCAATCGGAAGGAATTCCGCCGCCGACGGCCACTGCCGCCGCCCGCACCTGCCGAACACCGTCCGCCGCCCACCGCTGCCGCCTCCAGCCGCCCGCACCCACTGACCACCACCGCTCACCACCAATTGCCCCCGCTGGTAGCCACCCGCCAGCCCCGATCACAGCCAACTGCCGCCGTTGCAAGGCCACAGGTAACAAGTTACGTACACGAACGATGCAAACATGGCAATCGGCATACATAATACACGAGGCCGTCGAGAATGGACTGGACTAGTGGAGAATCAATGGAACAGGCAAAGTCGAAAAGAGCTGGAGAGAAAGTATCGGGGATGAAAGAAAAGTAAGGATTGGCCACGTTTGATTCCCTCAATTCCGGTGGTAAAAGATTTGATTCATACGACGTTTTTTTTGTGGGTGTGGCCTTAGATATATGTTAATATTTTGAACGGAAATTCTAATCCTGCTCACATCTACACTTCCTAATTCCAATTTGATTGAGATTAGGGATTCAACAACTGTGACATGCAGGTATATTTTCCTTTGACGGGATAAATTTTATCCAAACTACCAAATTAGCCTTAGTGAATCATCTCTCGTGAATAAAATATATATCACAACAATTGTTAACTAATCCCTTAAATACTTTATTTTCCACCATTGTATTGTTAACTAGACATGTAAAAATTATGGAATTCTATCATTTTTTATTATTTAATTTTCTTTTTTCATTTGATGTGAAGTTTTTATATGGTAACATATACATGTGAAAAGCTTAAAATAGGTTGAACGAGTTGTATATGTTTTTCTAAAATATTAGTGTCTTTTGATAACATGAGTCAAAACATGGTCGGGCCGAGTCAACGATGGGTTGGTTGCGGGTCGCATCGAGTATGGGTCATCAAATAGAGGTCAAAACAGGTTAGACGGGTCAATATGGGTTTGACTATATTCGACCCAACCCATACCCGACCCGACCCGATCCAACCCACCCATTTGATAACTCTAAGTGTTAGATCTCAAATAATGATCTATCCTAAGCTTGAACAATTCATGAATAATTTGACATAATTTCACTCTTAGTAGGCCTTCATAAATGCTCAATTTTGCGAG
Organism: Rhodamnia argentea; assembly: GCF_020921035.1. Taxonomy (NCBI): domain Eukaryota; kingdom Viridiplantae; phylum Streptophyta; class Magnoliopsida; order Myrtales; family Myrtaceae; genus Rhodamnia; species Rhodamnia argentea. The sequence continues at coordinate 28,085,112 of NC_063154.1, read as the reverse complement.
GAATAGAGTATGTACTGGCTGTAAGTAATATTTTCCCAACTCGATTAGCCTGACGTGGGATCATATCTTGTGCTATCACTAGTCGGCTATTCTACATAAATTCTCATTTAAATATAAGGATATTACAGAATATTGGTTTGCAAAGCCGTTAACAGATCTTTAAATTTTTTAAGGGAGAGGTTCCTCTTTTGGTCTCTGAATTTAAATTATCTGAAAATCAAATTATGATAATATATCGAATGAAATTTTAAATGAATTCTGGGTCAATTTTCGTCATCTAGCACTGAAAAGTGAGAATCATCGTTAACGGCCACTCTCCACTGCTCTCCACTATCTTAATGGAACTAACAAATTGTAAAACAGAAATTATAAAAAGGCATTGCATAATTGTTCATCTATTGCATGCGGTAACGTATCTTGTACATTTGGACCAAAAAAAAAAAAAAAAACGTATCTTGTACATAAGCGTCACGTCCGGATAACTTCTTATGAGAATCTGACCCCATGGAAGCCCCACAAACATAAGTCTTCAGTATGTGTGATGTGGAGATCGTCATCCTAGGGTTCTTTGTCTGGGATAAGATTGCCACACCAATACTTCTTATGGCGATGCCACATGCTTCGGCCGTGGAGCAGGTGCCGTCGGCTAGCTACGTTGGATTGTGCTACTTGCATGGATTTCGATTTTGATCAAATTAAAGAGTTATGCCGCTTAGTGTCGGAGCACAACTTTCACTTTTTGACTATCGCATTAGATATGAGCAATATGAATTCACCGAGAGAGGTATTAAGTCCCCAAAAGTTGATAATCTGTTAATGAATGAGGGAGCGTATAACAGTCTTTACTATCATATGAAGGAGGGTTTGAAAGCTATGTTGTGTTTGACACTTGTCCACATCTTGCTTAGGTTTGGTATAATCGATGTACAACAAACAATATCATTATGTGAGGAAGATATGTATACTATATTAGACACATTTCTCATATTTCCCAAATGCATGATTTGTCATGACTTTTATGATAAGATATATAAGTATATACAACTCATAATGAGATAGCTTTCTTATTCTCATATTTGAAAATTACATGTTAACTAGCGCTTAAAATAAAAATTGTGGGTCCATTTCTTGCTGAAGATAATTTGTATATCTTTAGAATTGGTGAGGAAAATTTTGACTTAAGGATTACAATGATTCTTTTGGAGAGCCTTTAAAAGAGTTTCAGTATCCTATAAACTTTGATAGATCTTGAAAGAATTCTTATAAGAACGTATACTTTAGTGGGAACATCTTTACAAATGAATGAGTATTTTATAACTATACAATAAACATTATAGTTATGTCACACACATATCTTTAACAAATGTGTTTTTCATATATTACACATGCATATATTGAAGACTTTTTTGAAGGTGTTTGAGAAGTACCTTTAGAGATAACTTTGCTAACCGGTAGTCAACTGATAAACTTGGAGCGAAACTCATTAGAGGAGATTTAGACAATCTCCTACCCCTTGTAATGGGTTCAATGTTTTTCCTAAACGGGGTTGCACCATGACAAGATTAGATCCGTTTCCCATCCCGACCCTCTTCACTATGAGTAACCCCAATGGATTCGTCTGTTTGGGGGCCTTCAGAATAAATGGTCCTTGAGAGCTCATTTTCAAAATTGGCAACTTCTATGGATGAAGCTTTTCAATTTAGTCTTCTTCAACCGATCCACATCGGTGACTTCTTCGATTGACTTTAACCTTACATGCTCTTCACGTTAGATGTAACGATCTATCTTCAATTTTGCACCTCCTAGATCATTATGTAATCATGCAGGTGATGTCCGTAAATTGACCACTGTTTTTATCACTCTTTTTTCCTCTAAAATCTTGATGTTCCCCAACATCTTCGAAATTTTTCCCTTTCCGAGAGAGAATCTGACCCTTAGATTTCGATAGTGAATCATTAATTAACAAGGAACAATCCATCAAACTTTCACTTTGCATCGGCAAAAGAGTTCCCTTCATATTCGAAAAACATGGGGTGACCCTAACCAAAAGAGAAATACTTCGTCAACTTGCATCAGAGCATAATGTTTTTACAGTTTCCAAAATATGGTCAGTTTAAGCCGCCACACAAAACCTTAAAGATTCACCGAATGAGAGATTCTTTTCGAGCAAGGTAGCCATAGAATTGAAACTAGCACAGAAAGGAAGAAAGGAGACAACAAAGACAGAAACTGAGTGCTTTCCATGGATTCAGCGCTGCGCTACTCAATAAAAGAGTCATATTTTCAAGTCCTGAATTCATATCCAAGCTGCAATGGCCTAAATTAATGCTTTCGATGTTCATCTCAATCAATGTGAATCGTGACATTAGCAGCAGCACTCAATGGAGAGTTTGAACATGATATCATCCCAATTGATGAGCTCAAGCATTAAGACATTTACAGCAACAGATGAGTTTCTTTGACTAATGCACGCCAACAGGCAGATAAGGCCCTATGGTCCCTCTGGCCTGTCAATGGCTCCTAATGAGCTTCAGACAATCTTTCTGAATACTGAACAGTTGGCATTTGTTTGTTTTCCAGAATATGTTGGCGAATCCAACCGGAACACCCTGGACATGTACATGTTTTCCACAGCCAATGCACGAAAATTGTTATATTGAACATGAGATATATCAGTGATGATGTAAGCCCAGGCTACTGATGTGACATCGCGGGATAACCAGCATCGCCGGCTTGAAAAAGGGACGCTCTAAATCAATATTGCTGGCCAGTTTAGGGGAGATGTGAGAGGCCTTGAAATTGTAGGACCATGAAAATCCAGCTCAGAACGGCTTGCTCTTCATGTAGATGGTTCGATCCCACCTGTAGTAAAACATGAGAACTTTGTAGACATTGGTGCTGAACGTCTCTTTAATTGACTGGCTATGGAAAGAATTAGCATATATTGGAAATTACCGTTATCAAGAAAACCAAATTCTGTTAATGTGACCGGAATTAGAAGAAACTAACAAACTACCAAGTTTCACCAACATGCAAACGACGTGCACAAAATCATCAAGAATTTTGGAAAGAGATAACAAGAAGTATGTGATTAAGTTGAAATTGACCTCGTAAAAGAACAGGTTGCTCAAGGAAAGTCTAACTGACATTATCACACTTTATTAGTTCTATAGGTCAGGTTGAGCCACTAGAAACCCTAAAGAAGCGCCAAATTTGTGAGTTTCTTTCTAAAATGGAAGGTACAGAATTGAGACTAGCACATAAAAGAAGAAAACATAAACAGAAAAGAGTCCACTTTTCATTGATTCATAACTACTGAGCAAGGGAGGCATAATTAGGAATCCTGGATTTATATCAATGCTCTAAATCGGCTTCTTACCGGCATTAATGAAAATGGGGATGTATCAATGGGCTCAAACACAGATGTCTCCCATACACAAATGAGTTCTGCAAATACGGGCCAACCAGCAGCAAAGAACACCCGGATTTCATGCATATAGCTTAAGATCTTCACCGGCCATGATCTGTCTGAAAACCTAAGAGTTGCCATTTCCTCGTTTTCTTGAATATGTTGCTTTGCAAATTGACCAGGAAAATCCTGCACATATGTACATGTTTGAACAAACTACTGTATGCTAAAAGGACATCCTAAAAGAACACATTTGCGACAAAAGCACATGATGTAGATTCATGACCATGTTTGCTAGTTCAGGAGCTTTAATCACCAGCCTTAAGAGGCTCATGAAAGTCATCGATCTTAACCTGCAATCTAAAGCATTCTTTAAGAAGTGGCTGTCCATTAATAGCTATTTTCAGTTAGTTCACCATTCAAGTGACTGCCCACTCGGATAGTAAATAGAGCAGCTTGTGAAGAATATCAGTGATGGACTAGGCTAGAGATCTTACCACTTTACTCTCATGATCTTGCTGTCACCACTTTGAAGAGGGGATGCTCCAAATCAGATTCACTGGCTAATTCAGTAGTGTGGACCACGAAAAACAAGCTCAGAATGGTTCACTCTACGTTTTAAACTGTTCATTCCTGCGCTGAGCTAAAAATGAGAACTTTAATAGTCTTTTAGTGTAAGCATTTCTTCAATTGACGTACTATGAAAAGATCTACATAGATTGTAAAATATGATTAGCATGACAATCAAAATTTAGACAATTTGACAGAACATACATTACAAGTGTCTTCACAACCGAAGAGACAAACTACCTAGTATTCCCACCTAAATCATTATGTGCCAAACGAACCAGAGTCTTACAAAAACGATTTTGTGTCTATTTATAAATAACAACGAAAAAAAGCATACTTGTCAGTGATGCAGCACAACCAAATAAGGGAGGCATAATTGTAAACCCAGAAGTCAAGTCACGCTATAACCAGCCTAAAGTGACACTTCAAGTACTCACTTCAAACAATGTAAATCAAGCCCTTACTGGAACCACTCAAAATGGAGACTTCGAATGCAATATCATGCCCATCAATTAAATCGAACACGCGGACGTTTCCTACAGGCAGACGAGTTCTCTCGAAAATGCACATCAACCAGAAGAAAAACACAGAGACAGAGCCCCTCTGATGTGTCTGCCGCTCCTGATGGGCCTCACTGTCACAATACCGACGTTCTTTGCTTTTCCTGAATATCTTGCTTGATGAATCCACCCAAAACACTCTGCTAATGTACGTGTTTGAACAAGCAAGATATGAAATTGTTTAAGTGGAATGAGAAATCCAAGGACAAAATTGGATGGCAAAGAGCAAGAAGGTAATGACTTGAAGTAGAAGAAATCCAAGGATGAATTTATCCTTTTGAAAGTGCTCGAGGATGAAAGAAATTGCCAGCTAACATCTTTTCTAATACATGTTATTAATGAGTATTGTTCTAGTAATCTATTGAACTATATTGTAAACACTATGTAGATGGAAAAAAAATCTCCAACAAGTGGACATCAACTATGAGGATGAATTAGCTCTAACATAGTCTCTCTTAGCCTAATGACATGGAAAGTTCCTGTATGGAATTCAAATCAAACATGAGAATGACAGTCAAGGGAATAATTAGCCAGTAGATTAAGATTCACACCTCAAAAATCTCGTGACAAGCATTTTGAAATTTCGTGTCTCCCCTAACTCCGTGTTGATTAATGTGCATAGGAAATGCCACAAACTTCGCAAACCTGTTCAGATTTTGCTGCCTCACAAAGCCGAGGACACTTGGGCCAACACAATTCATCCCCCAGGACTTCAAGCTCGACCAAAACATCACAGCAATCGCCGGCATCTTCCACTTTCGGTGAGACAAATCCACAAGTGCCGAGGCTCGGTTCCTCGCATCGCCGCTCATTCACAGATATTCTATCTCAATCGTGCTTATCAAATATGATTACATGGAAAATGGAGTGCCCTTCAGATTTGAAGACCAAAAATCGCCCCCAACAGATAGGGTAATGCTCTGCAAATTCATTCCAACGCCTTGATAACCAAACCATATCATCACATGTTTCCAATTCCACAGGCCAAACAATTGCAGTATTTGACACTCTTGGAAGCATCCCTTTGGAGAGATTCTCGCCATATTTTCTCATGAACCTCTTTGGTATTCCCTGTGGGAAAAATAAAACCCATAATCTTCATAAGTCTATGATACTTGATTTCAAATTCAGAATGAAGATCAACATAACAAGAATGCATAAACCAAAAAGGACATCCTGAAGCACATTCTTTTCGGTTCATTCAGATTTGGATCATGGAATTAATGACTGTGTCCATCTAGATTATTATGAGCCTTACAAACCCAATCAGAATGAAGTACGCTTCCCTTATTCATCAAGACTATACAAGGAGATATCATTTGGAAATTTTGGACCAGGCAAAGTGACACTTCAAGAGTTCATCTCGATCAATGTAAATCAAGTCCTTACCAGCACTAGTGAATATGTAGACTCCGCACACAACATCATCCCTATCAAGGAGAGTAAACATACAAACATCCTCCACATACAGAGCAACAGAAAAATGCCCAGATCGTGTCCATAGCACCTCAGCTTCACGTTCATGACCTGTCTGATTACCTGACAGTCGCAATTTGCTTGCTTTCCAGAATATATTGCCCGATGAATTGAACAGGAGCAGTCCGCCCATGTACATGGTTGAAAGACCAACATATGGTGAAACAAGACCCAACATAAGCCTTCCATGTCTTACGCACAAACCCACACATGGAATTTGAGCCACACAGACGACAAGGGCAGGGGAAAAAGCAAAGACATCGATGACTGGATTATGGATGGAATTGAAAATTTTAATTGAAGCAATTCGATTCTTTCAAGAGCAGCTCAAATAAGTTTTTATCTCTCAAAATGCTCAAACAAGCAAAAATTTTCTACACAGACGTGTTTCTCTCGCAAATGCTTGAGGAAGTTGTGCTTTCAGACTCTAAGGTAGCCTACATGATCCGAAGACACAGGTGCAAGGGAAGAACAGAACCCTAGCTGAAAAAGACGGCGATTGGGGAAATCAATCGGAAGAAATTCCGGTAGAGAGGAGAAATACTGTCGAGACTCGGCGGCGCGATCTCCGGCGTCGGACTTACTTTCGTCTTCTCTCCAGCAATGGTGGGAGGGCGCGGCGCACTGTTCAGCTCGCAAGAAAAATCCAATGGGGGTTGATGATGATGTCGCCTGACCGAAGCAAAGAAACGAAAGATGAAAATATCTCATCACCATTCAAGTTTTCTTCCTCCTCTCGGGGGATATAGCCAAAAAAGAAAAAAATGAAAATTGGGAAAGACATCAATTTCAATTGGATCAACTTTACCTCATTTTTTATTGCGCATATATATATTTGTTTATGACGACAACTTTTGTATGGCTCTATTCAGATCACCCTCCCACTTCCGAATGCATCGCCACTTGTATCCAAACAGTGTCCCGCTATCTAGCTTTGGCGTGCTTAGCGTACCATTAGAAAAGATCTTCATTTTGGGGCACTCTTCCACTACAATCCTCCACAGGGATGGAAACCTCAAGATGCAACTTGTGGTGGAGGAGAAGCATTCTAGGCTTGGCATATTACGGAGTGTCAAATATTGTAGTTTCTTAAAAGAAATCACTTGTCCTTCTCCATTTTCATCTTTTGCCACTACTTCTTTCATTCTTTCACATCCTATTATAGTCATCTCCCAAAGATGCGCCAAACTTGCGATCACGGAAGCTGTCCCTAGATGTACCAATCCAGAGGAATTCTTCACCACCAAATTCGTCAAATTCTGGAAGGATGTCACGGCTGGAAATAGTATCGTCAACTCAGGACAATCCCAAACCTTAAGTGTTTCGATGCTCAGAAGAAATTTGGACACTAAACCGTCTTCTCTCCACACACGCTTTAGCTTGTGTAGCTTGCTCAACTTAAGTTCTCTTAAATTTTCAAGCACCGAATTTCTTTCCTCGTCAACAAATCCTTCGTTAGGGAATATATCTTCAAAGGAGCTACAGAAGAACTCAAGGCTTTCTAGGTTTTGAAATCTCTCTAGGAGGAATCTGGGAGGAAAGACGACATTTTCCTCGTGAAAGCATGCCAATGTTAGCGCTTTAAGCTTGCCAAAGATGTCATCATGATATTTTCCATCCTGTATCATCTCAATGTCGTCATGGACTAATAAAAGTCTCTCTAAGTTTGGAAAGTCCTGTCAAATTGCCAATACAGTGAGAGAAATAAATTCAAGTAGAGGTTCAACAATAAATCACAAATTGTAAAAGGTAAACCTATTTCATTTGATTTGCATGATAGGTGGCCATCTTCTTACAATTTATTGAATCCAAAGAACTCTACATACATATCTCAAGTAGAGGATGGTAGGGTGAATCTAAATTCCAGAGCCCTCCAGCTCATCAAATTCCTCTTATATTAGGTATATCTTGTCTGGAATTTTTTGTAATGAGGTGCACTCGTAATGTATCTAAAAATTATGGGGTCTACACCCTTAAAAGTGTGCTTAATATATAAGAGATATCTTATTTCGTTTGCAAACTCATAGGTAACGGGCTTTGCAATTTCTATAGTGAAGGGGACATGAAATATAATGGGCGAATTAAAGAATAAGTTAAAAAAAATTGTTTGAGTTTATTTTTCTTAAGAGTTTGTAGAAAAAAAAATAATAGAGCATAAAAGTACAACGTAGGACATGTGTCAACAATGGAGAGGATATCTCGTGTGAATCCTCATTGAGCACCATTAGATAAGAGTAGATTACGAACATAGTGTAGTCAACAGAAATCTGTTATTATTTTTGTAGTTCTATGTAATGGAATATCCTAGGTGTTTCCACAAATGAAAAGTATACTTGAGATATTAAACATATCTTATGTTGTCGACAAATTGATTGGCAAGGAAGAGCATATTTCCTATAGTTGCATAACGTGACATGTGATCATGTAGAGGACATGAGATTAGTGGGTACGTTAAAGAACAAAGTAGAAACCAAGGAAAAGCAGTTGTAATCATACCCTCTCAAACGAAGAGTGTGCTTCTTGGCGTAAAAGATCCTGTTGATCATTTCTCTGAGTCCATTTGTTCATGGATGCTGCAAAAGATAACATGTTCACTTTATCACAGTGAGTTACTCGCAATTCCTCCAAGAATGGCCAATTCAAAGTGGGCAAGTTCGGGTAGAAGGTCTTGAGTCGTGGCATATCATGTAACACCAAAGAGGTTAGATTCGGAAAAAGAACTTGAGCAATGTTGGAGTGTGGAGTGTCATCTCCATTAGCGACTATTTCCTCGATCCTACAAGACTCCACAAGAACCTGCTCAAGTTGGGTTAGACTTGTAGCCACCCAATGCGGAAATAGATTTTCAAGGCTCACGCAGTTTTTGACCTTCACTTTCCAAAGGTGGTCAAAAGTGAGAGTTTCTAGAGGATTGTCGGTCCATATTTTGCATAAATTGTCCATGTGAGAGAGAGCCATCCGCGAAAGCCCGGGAAATTGTACCTGCCATATTGAGAAAAATGACACAATGAATGTGATCATATTGAGTTATGACTTCAAAGAAGGAATTTCCAAAGTTCGCTAGCTCTCACATATCATGAGAATGCAAGGGCTTGCTAGTGATATAAACAGGGAGCGGCTAATTGATCCTTTCATTTCGGGTGGGTGATGACTGAGGCCTAGTATATTATTGCATTCCAAAAAGCATGAAAATGATAAATGCATTTACAATCACTAGTACATTGAGCATCGGCTTTTACGTAGTTTAATTGATACTTAATATCGGCGACGCCTTATCCCTTTAACTTTTGGAAAGTTGCAATGATGAATATTAAAATTTAAAAAGCAGCTTGCACTGATCATTATCAAAGTTTGGAGCACTCCAAGGGGAACATGCAATTTGCCAGATTTGTTTGCACTTATCATTATCAAAGTTGGTTGCGCTAATCTTTTGATGATGCAACATTAGATAAGCTAAGAATTTCTTAGATTTATTTACTTCAAGGAATGATTGAAACTGAAGCACGGTTCAAAGCAGGTTTGACACACGTGCTTCAATTCGGTCGGGATATATATATATATATATATATATATATATATATATATATAGACACACATTTTCTTCTTCTCTTCCTAAAGTCGACTCCAATGCCACGCTGGTGGGTGCAAGTAAACAACGCTCCGACGACAGGTATAAGCTGGTTCTACATTATCTTTCTTTATCTATTGAAAAAAATTAGCTTCCCATTTTCACCTTTACTAGATTTAGAAAAATCCAGAAATTATTAGCAAACTGGAATCGGTCTCATTATCTCGGTATCACATGGGTACGGATGCATCGATGGCTGAGATCAATAAGCCACAGAATGGGAGCACAAATGAGAGTAGAGCAACTTCACTTATAATTAATTTGCAACTCGAGTCCAACACAATTCAATGTGTCTTTCTCATGACAGAGATTATTTCCTCTATTTACTGTGAGCACCGCTTCTTATTCAACACTAATACTAATTGCGAGAATTGCTTATGAAAATTTTATGGCAAACAAGATAAAAAAATAACTTCATTTGTTTACTAGTTTTGTCTTTATTATTTATGGAAATTTTTGTACCGAAAGAAAATTAATTCGAAAGAGGCATGGGCGACATAACGACTTGAATAAATGACCTATGTTATGATCTTAGAAAAAGCAAATTGGCTCAATTTACTAGTTCTACATTGAGAAGATTCGGATCCAACCACTGGCAAAAAGTGGGTGTAAGAGGAAACCAATTTCTTATCCTTGATTAATGCCGTGTTCAGAGGATTTTTTTTTTACACAAACAAAAAACCAAAATCGGATGATACATTGCTCTGGAACAAAAATTGCTTCATGTGACACGCGCATTCATTTCACTAGATGATTTATCTAAAAAACAAAAGCATTGGATTTAGAAAAAGAAGACTAACCTGTGGAGTGAAAAGTGAAGGCGTGTTATGGTCAATATCCATTGAAGACTGCCAAGTCAAACTTCTCATTTTGGGGCAATGGGCAATCTTTAGATAATAAAATTTGGGACAATCCAGCTCGTGATTCTTTCCCGCTAGGAAACTCATCAAATTGGGCAAGCGTTTCAGCTTAATCGTCCAGAGATTGGGGAACGTAATCTTCTCCACTGCACTTCCTTGCCCTTCTTCATCTTCGATCACTCCTTCCATCCGATCACACTCCTTTATTTCCATATATTTTAGATTGGCAAGACACCGAGCCATCGATGGAGTGAAAGCATGTCTCAAGTTGCTGCATTTATAAAGAGTCAGAGAAGACAAACAAGACAAAGAATTGAAGCACATCGTTCCTTGAAGATCTTTGTTCCATAGTTGCCTCAACTTTGGTAGATTGATCAAGTGCAAATTCTCTAAGCGAGGTAGCACCCGAGTGCTTTCCACTGGCTCAAGCCCTTCAAGGTCGAATATTTCTTCCAAAGACTTGCAATTGCACACTCGCAAGCTCGTCATTTTCTCCAAAACAAGCATCAATTTCGATGGCATAGCATTCATAAATGATGGACACTTATCCACCACCAGGGTTGTTAATTGCCAAGATGAATTGACGGGATTATGTTCGTTGTGCCACTTTCCAACGAGCTCAGGGAACTCAAACAGCCACACAAACTCAGCCTTAGCAACCGTAGCCTGTCGAAAAATGCATCATTAAACGTAAAATTCAAGTTAGCCAAAAGCATTTACTTTGTCGGTGATCAAAAACAACCAATTGCATAGAATTTAGTAGGTGAGGCATACCATTTCTTTAAACAAATTTTGGATGGTCATGTTGAGGTTTTCCTTCCAAAAATACTGGTCCTTTGTTGGCCCATCGCGTTCCGCCGTATCTACTTTTACTCTATCCAGCTTTGGGGCCTCTATTGGCCCCTCGGAGAAGAACTTCATGTTGGGACATCCATTCACAATGACATCTTCCAAGAGAGGGAATATTAAAGCGCAGCCACCTGAGCTGAAACATTTCAACTCTATCAACCCATCAAGCTCCATACATGTCAAATGATGGAAAGCCACTTCATGCCCCTCCTTACTTCCCTTGTTACTAATAACTTCTGTCAATATCCTGCAATTACTTATCCTCAATTTTGTGAGAGCCACCAAATTTTCAGCTACTGTTGGTGTAAACATACTTGATAACCCATCACAATCCGACACATTTAGAGCCTTCAAATGTTTAATTTGTCTTGAAAGGGGTAATATTACTTTTTGTTCTTGACTAGGGCCTTCCATGGCTTCCACATTGCTGCTTGGCTCTTCTAGATAAGATTCACGTATGACTAGCTCTTCCAACTTGGTTAGACTCTCAATAAAACGACTTGTGGATGTTGCAGATTCCTTGGAGAGATGATAAAGCTCAAGAACTCTAAGCTTGCAGAAGAATTCCTCATCATGAAAATCCCCATGCCATATCTCCATCCGTTGGCATAAATCCAATTTGACCTCTTGGAGGTTGGGGAATGCGCCCTGAGAGAATAATCAAATCAGAAGTTAAAGCCAGATAATTTAAAAGAGTACTCAGGTATTATGACTTTAGTCATGAATAATCAACTCTTGGAGATTAGGATATGCCCCCTGAAAAAAAATAGTGAAATCAGAACCTAAAGTCATCTTAGTTAAAAATGTATCCATGTATTATGGTATACGTCCCGCATATCGTACATTTTAGAGTATTGAATCTAAAAAAAAAAGAATATCGAATCTCTTGTGACTCAACGGAAAGTTATGTGCCCTAATGAAACCAACACTGTCGCTCATATTTTATATTCGACTTGTATCCATATGCAAACTTAAGTAACTCCTTACATTCATCTTTGTATAGATATATCCATTGTGAAAATAACATTTGCATCAATAACAGCCACAATTGCACGAATTTCAGTTGTTAATATTAATGGTAATGTCCCATCTTTCCATTTTTATCATAATATCATCTGTGTAGGGTTCAAATTAGATAGCACACTTCGTGCCAAGGTAAGATCACACCACATGCCACGTGTTTGCAATCTTTGCGGTACTTAAGAGAGAGCTAAATCATCAGAATTGGCTTTTTTTTTTTTTAAAGGGTTCAATGAGAGTATGCATTTGGTACGTCGGACATGGACAAGAATGTTTGGTCAACACTTGAAGAACATATGATGTTTCAATGTTGTAATATGTCTATGGATTCAAAGAGAGTCGTCCGGTTTACATCCTCGATTTTAGAGCTACTTTAATGGGATTCTTGGCTTTGACGTTAACAATCACTTCAAATATTCAACATGGAAGCTAAACAAATAATCTTGGGTCGTACCTTTTCTATCAAGAAGAGAGGCTGTTTATGACGTTGTATCTCATTCTCAAATTGGGAAGCAAGTATCTCTACTTTGTTACATCCATCTACCCTCAAGGTCTTTAACACCGGCCAATGGGAAGTATGTGCTCTGTCGTAGAGGCACGTCAACTTTGTCAGATGCTCAAGCTGGAGGGAGGTTAACTTTGGGAAATCAAACCCGGGAACTCGTACTCCTTCTTCCTTCTCAATGAGTTCTGCAATGCCACATTCACGGATCTCCAACTCTTCAAGTTGGGTTAGATCTCTAAATATAAATGCTGGAAACAGAGAGGTGAGGCTATTGCATTCGGAAATGCGAATAGAACGTAGACACTGGAATTCAACTTGACGGTGAAGTTCCTTATCCCACACGCACTTTAGCTTTGGTAATCCCGAATCGGCTTAACGAAGAGCAACGGGATGCCCATCTAGAGGAATTAGTGGCTGAAGTTCGAAAACGACTTCAAGCGAACCACATGCTTTTGCCTCTAAACTTTCCAGGCTCTTGAGCTGTCCCAGAAGGAAAGGAGGAACAATGGTCACAAGCTTGTTGCATCCATCCACATAAAGCGATTTTAGCTTGGGGAAAGATTCCACAACAACTTGATTGTCCCATATCATCTCGATGCTATCCATGCCAATGACATATAATGTCTCCAAGCTAGGCAAAGCAACCTGCGGATATTTGTTCACAAAAGTGGTGATTCAGTTAAATTATGAATTCATGAATTTCCAAGGCGCAAATACAGATGAGTGTCAAGATGTAAATTACAGATTCATGAAATTGGTGTCCTGTCTTAAAGTTGCACAAAAGGAAAAAAAAATAAAATAAAAAAGTTAGGAAAACATCTCCATACCGATGTGGATGACTCTAGGACGAGAAGGGAAGGCTATTAGAATTATTGGAGACAAATAAAAAAGTAGGAACCCTTACCAAAAAAAATAAAAAAGTAGGAATTCTATTCGATCAGATTCCGTTTACGATGATCAAAATTGTAATCCGGATATGCTCATATAACAATCATATAATCGCATTAGTCTAAGAGAAAGCAATTAAAAAAAATTACTTGGGTCAAAAGAACAAATCTTACTTGCATCATAACACACTTGAAATAATTAAATATACTTAAATCGATTGAATTTTCCCTTTACAATTGATTAACCTTTTATCAGTGTCTGACGCAACCGAAATGGCTGATCTGCAAAATGTATCTTATTTATTTAACAACAGTTTCATAATAATGGTCTTGCGGTTCATATAAAAACTAAAATGAGTGATTTCCTTTTGCTGGTGCAATTAAGAGAGAGTAAAGCTTCCTTCGATGAGGAAAACAAAGTGAGATCTTGTAGCTGCAAATGAAGTAAATTAAGAGAGTAAAGCTTCCTTCAAACTCTTGAATGTTACCGGTCGCTTTCCTCTCTGGTGTTTTTTCAATTGCCTTCAATGTGTATATATATATATATGTGTGCAGGTACAATTAGAGATGTTCAACCATCTTTATGGAAACAATTTCTAGAGAAATTAAAAGTAAGAAATTTGCAACGCAATACTTTTTGGGAACTCTCAACACTAATTTTTATATGCTACTCATTCTCTTTTCAATTATTTTAATCGAAGTACCGCCTCAAAAGGGTAATTATTAATTAACCTTAGAACATAGAAGTCACCGAATTGACGTGGTAAAAGAACAATGCAGCTGAGGATAGCTTGAGGAAGAATATTAGCAATTAGAAAGAAAAGGTGCAATACAGTGAAAGGTGTGATTTTATCTACTACCGAATGCTTAAAATCAACATTATATCACTCTAAAAACAATTTAAAAAAGAATTACAAGGGTCAAACGAACGAATCTTACTTGCGTCATTCCACACTTGAAAGAACTACACGTAATTCGATTTAGTTTTGCCTTTAAAATTCATTGATCTTTTATCAGTCCTAGAAAGTCCAATAGTTTGATTCCGACTACATATCATACACACACTTGAATCAAATGATTGAAGATTTTCTGAACTCATTATAGAAGATTAAAATTATCTAAGAGAGCCAACGTATTAATCTTGTGGGACGGCCCATTTTCACACCCTAACAACATTTCAGGTGAATGACCTATATTGCTTTTAGTTTAGTCAGAATGGACCCGCCAGTAAATTACTCTCTTTCATTTTCTAGTGAAATGTTCTTCCACTTCCGCTGGAACCATAATCATGTGGAAAGCTTTGTTTTCTGTTTTTATTTTTAGTTTTTTTTGTAAAGAATAACTAGTCTTTTTCCAAACGTTCATTACTATAAGAAAATCCTCCGTCTGCCACGCCATCACCCATCACTTCCATCCATACAACAAATTTCATTTCTTTGTGTTTCATTCATTGGAGTATCGTCAACGCCGACAAGATTACGACGAAAAAAGAAAAGAAAAAAGCAAAAAAGGCAAAGCCCCACCATCAACTTCGGTGATAATCATGTAATTATGAAAGGGCAATCTTGTCTACTCAACTAAAATGCTCCACTCCACTGCAATTTTTTCCCGTATAAACTATAGCTATGAGCTTTTCTTCTTAACTGGGCAATTGTTTATCATTAGTTTACCAATTCAATTTAATGTGAGTAAATTACTATTAATGACCAACTAGACAAGTGGAATTTGTTTTGTTTTAAATCCAATGGCCGATGTTGGATAACAGGACTGGTCCCATAAAATAGCATATAGGGCCATAACATTTATCGATAATTGTGTAATGTCATTTTCATTGATAAAAAATAATAATAAAGCATTTTCCACCTGCCTTTGCTCCCCTTTTTTAACTTGAATGATTTGTCATCTTCTTTAAAGTTGGCGTTGAGATTATACCTAGTGGATCTCCTAGTTAAATAGTTAACTACGTCTCCGCCTGCTAGTTTGGAATTTAATATACTATAAATAATCTCTCTCAATTTCTGCCATTAATTGTTGTTGTCATGCTCTAATTTTTCAATTTTGTATTCAAAATATTTTCTATTACATAGTGTTTGTGACACATCTCTAAGTCAGATTTCGAGATGATAAAGGTTAAATATATAAAACGATTAATTATCCATATTATGAATGTTAAGATCTATTGCATCTCAATTGCCATTTCATACACCAGACAAAAGAAAAAATTTGCCATTTCATATGCTCAAGTCGCAATGGGGAAAACATAAACCCAAGGTTGTCCAAGCCGTCGACTTCTAATGTCTCCAAACTTGGAAAGGCAACCTACGGAATTCGTACATGAAATTGGTGATTTAGTTAAATCTCGAATTAATGAAGTTCCAAGATGAGGTGAGGGGAATTATTGAGTTGCAAAAATAAATTAAAAAAGGGACTAAGAAAATCACCATACTACTGTTGTTTCTAGTTTCCAGAGTGTAATGACTGTGAGAAGTACTAGTTCCATTATCATTGAAAGCAAGCTCTCTCTTTTCTTGGAAGCTCAAAGCATGAAAAGAAGATAAAGTAGTAGTCAGACATAATAGCATGTGGAGGCCCACAATTTATATTTCCACAACTCTTTACGGACGAGGAAACAATCATGTTGCAGGAGT
Source organism: Rhodamnia argentea (assembly GCF_020921035.1). NCBI lineage: Eukaryota > Viridiplantae > Streptophyta > Magnoliopsida > Myrtales > Myrtaceae > Rhodamnia > Rhodamnia argentea. The sequence continues at coordinate 28,068,700 of NC_063154.1, read as the reverse complement.
ATTGGGCCCCACCAATTTAAACAGGATATCGAATGCCAAAAGCCCGTATAAATATATCTCTATCCATGCTGTACGCGTACAAATTATCTTTGAAGGCCACCCACAACTGGGAAGGAGAACAGTCGTGGTCAGACACGCTATCTTGTGGGGCCCTCAACTTATACTGCACGAGTCTTGGGCCCCACCATCAATTTTTGCTAGACAAAATGGCCGCATGCTTTCCTTAACTACGTAATTGTTTGTCCTTAGTTTACTAACTTCTTTTTAATGTTAATAAATCACTATCAACAACCAATTTAACAGGATATTAAACACAAATTTTGTGTTTGTAATGGTGCCAAAAGTACGTCCAACTACATCTATGAGTACATACGATATGAGTCCAGGAAGACCGGAGCCGATACCACTAGGAAGCGAGTGAAAGGCCGCTTTGTGAAGGCTAGTAAGGAAGCTCCCGATGGTTGAACTTACACATGAAAGGGCTGGTGCTTTTCCACTTGTCAAAATATATGTAATCCTACTTTAATTAACACTATATGGTTCAAGCAGTATTTTTTTTTAATCACTTGACACGAGATGAATTTTTGATCGAGCAATTTCTGCCTACCTAACATAGTTTGCTTTTATTGGCTTCCATATATTGTCAAGGGATCGCTCTATTTGTACGATCTTAAAACTCTTGAATGCAGAGATCCATTTTGATGTATAGTGTACTTGTGTGGCATGCACTACCCGACAAGTAGGTTGTTCATTACAAATAATCGCGATGCATATTTAATCAGAGATTTAACCAAAGTAAAGATCGTATATAAATTTAGTTAGTTCTAATTTTGGCTATGTTTTAGCTTCAGTATACTTAATTGATGTAACGATAATCATGTACCTCTCGATTGAAGAGGACAATGGAGCGTAATTGGACGCGGTCCCGACTCCGACCTTCTTGTGAACCCGTCATCGATTTTTTATTGGATTAAAAGAATTGTCAACATTTATATTCCAAGGATGAATCCATCTATGCGAAGATCTTCGATGATGAAAACAAAGGATAAAATCTTACATTTTTCGCGAGAGAAACACGTCAGACTTTTCGGGCATTCTAAGCGTAGATCAATTAACATCGGGAATGCCACAATTTCTGATACTTCCACTCCCGATCCTTCTTCCCCCATAATAATCGCCTCCATCTTCTTGCAATTGCTTACCCTTAGCTCTTTCAGTTGTGCAAGAGATTTAACTATGGAATGGGAAAAGATAAACCCGAGATTGTCCAAGTGATCAATTTGTAATGTCTTCAAACTTGGAAAGGCAACCTGCGAAATTTGTTCATGGAATTAGTGATCTAGTTGAATCTCGGATTCATAAACCGCCAATATGTAAATATACATGAGTGCCAAGGGCGAGGGGAGTTATTAAGTTGTAAATAAAAGGAGAAAAAATCTCTGTATCAATACCATTTCTAATTTCCCGGAGCATTTCATAGAACAACAATAAGTTTTTTAAAGTATTCTGAAGTCATCTTTGAAAGCGAGCCACAACCGGGAAGGAGAACAGTCAGTACCCACTACTCAGACACACTACCTTGTGGGACCCTCAACTAAAATGAGTGATTTCCTTTTGCTGGTGCAATTAAGAGAGAGTGAAGCTTCCTTCGATCAGGAAAAAAAAAAGTGAGATCTCCTAAGTGCAAATGAAGTCAAGCGCGCGAATTGTAAGTGCAAATGTAGTAAATTAAGAGAGAGTAAGGCTTCCTCCGAACTCTTGAACCTTACTGCTCGCTTTCCTCTCAATTGTTTTTTCAATTGCCTGCAATGTGTGTGTGTATATATATATGTGCAGGTACCATTTCTAGAGAAATTATAAGTAAGAAATTTGCAACTCATACTCGTTGGAAATTCTCAACACTTAATTCTTTTTTCAATTATTTTAAGAAAAGTACATGCTACTCATTCTCTTTTCAATTATTTTAATCAAAGTACACTTTGTAAGCAATTGAGTTAGTTTTTATTTTGGTTATGCTTTGTCTCAGGTATATTTGATCACCTACCTCTTGACTGAAGAGTGTAGAGCAACATGATTTGACGCGGTTCGGACTTTGAGTTTCTCGTGAACCCGCCATTGATTTTCCATTGGACGAAAAGAATGTCATCATATGTATTGCAAAGATGAATATATCTACAAGATCTACAATGATGAAAGAATAAATCGATCTTACACTTACAGTTACAGAAACACGTAAGACTTTTCAACCATGTTAAGGATAAATCGGTTAACATTGGAAATGATAGAGTTTCTGATATTTCCACTCCCAATCCTTCTTCCTCCGTAACGATCGCTTCCATCTTCTCGCAACCCCTTACCGTTAGATTTCTCATTTGTGCGAGAGATTTAACCATGGATGGGGAAAACATAAACCCGACATTGTCTAAGCCATCAACTTCTAATATCTCCAAACTTGGAAAGGCAACCCGTGGAATTCGCTCATGAAATTGGTGATTTGGTTGAATCTTGAATTCATGAACTTCCAAGATGTAAATATAGATGAGTACCAAGGAGCGAGGGGAATTATTGAGTTGCACAAAAAGAAAAAAAAGAATAAAATAAATTAAAAAACGTACTAAGAAAATCACTATACTAAAATGAGTGATTTCCTTTTGCTGGTGCAATTAAGAGAGAGTAAAGCTTCCTTCGATTAGAGAAAAAAAAAAAGGTGAGATCTCATAAGTGCAAATGAAGTCAAGTGTGCGTCTTGTAAGTGCAAATGAAGTAAAATAAGAGAAAGTAAAGCTTCCTTCGAGCTCTTGAACCTTACTGCTTGCTTTCCTCTCGATTGTTTTCTCAACTGCTTCCAATGCATATATGTTTGTGCAGGTACCATTAGAGATGTTCAACCGTCTTTATGGAAACAATTTCTAGAGAAATTAAAGGTAAGAAATTTGGAACTCATACTTGTTGGAAACTCTGAACACTTATTCTTATATGCTACTCATTCTCTTTTAAATTATTTTAATGAAAGTACCACCTCAAAAGGGTAATCATTAATTAACGTTCCAACTTAGAAGTCACTGAATTGACGTGGTGAAAGCAAAATCCAGCCAAGGATAGCCTGAGGAAGAATATTAGCAATTAGAAAGAAAAGGTGTGATTTTATCTACTACCAAATGCCTAAAAGTGAGGCTAAGAGGAAGCAATTGGAAAAGGGATTGATAGGGTCAAACATACAAATCTTATTTGCATCATTCCACACTCTGAAAGAACTAAATATGCCTAATTCCCTTTAAATTTTCTTTAAGAGTAAGTATAAAACTGCAGCTTGCATGTCTGAGACCAAAACTTTTAGGGTTAAGAAAAAATCAATTGTCGCTGTTTAAAATGGAAAGCTTTATTTTTATTTTTATTTTTATTTTTGTGTAACGCGTAACTAGCCTTTTTCCAAAGGTTCATTGCTATAACTCCAGAAAATCTTTCATCTGCAAAGTTTGCTCGCAATCTAAACAGGAAGCTTTACTCTCCTTGGGTCTTCACCCATCGCTCCCATCCATACGACAAGTTTTAAGGGTGAGTCTAAATTCACAGCCTACATGTCTGAGACCATCACATTTTTAGGTGAAAAGACCCAATTGTCCCTGCTCCACAATGGAAAGCTTTATTTTCTGTTTTTCCAAAGGTTCATCGTTGTAACTCTAGAAAAATGAATGATTACGCCGCAAAGACGACAAGTCAAGTACTCATGCACACTAGCATGTGGGACCCACGACTAAAATTTCCACGGCTCTTTCCTGACGGGGAGTGGGCTCAGATTCGTTCTTCTGCTGGTGCACCTAGGGCCAGGGGAGAGTAAAGCTTTCCTTCGACCAGGAAATTAACGGTAAGTAATTGCAACCCATGCATGTCCGCGACAACTCTGAATACTTGTGATTTTCTTGTGAGATATTTCACCAAAGCAAAGATTGTAAGTAAATTTAGTTAGTTTTACTTTTGGCTATGCTTTAGCTTCTCCTTAATCACGTACCTCTCGGTTGAAAAGCACACTGGAGCGTGATTGGACGCTGTCCCGACTCCGACCTTCTTGTGAACCCGTCATCGATTTTTCATTGGATGAAAAGAATTGTCAAAATTTGTATTCCAGAGATGAATCTATCTATGCAAAGGTCTTCGATGATGAAAACAAAAGATAAAATCTTACATTTTACGCGAGAGAAACACGTCAGATTTGTCAACCATTGTAAGCATAAATCGGCCAACATCGGGAATGACAAAGTTCCCGATATTTCCACTCCCAATCCTTCTTCCTCCGTAATGATCGCCTCCATCTTCTCGCAACCGCTTACCGTTAGATTTTTCAGTTGTGCGAGAGATTTAACCATGGATGAGGAAAACATAAACCCGACATTGTCTAAGCCATCAACTACTAATGTCTCCAAACTTGGAAAGGCAACCTACGGAATTCGCTCATGAAATTGGTGATTTAGTTAAATCTCGAATTCATGAACTTCCAAGATGTAAATATAGATGAGTACCAAGGGGTGAAGGGAATTATTGAGTTGCGCAAAAGAAAAAAAAAAGAATAAAATGAACAAATGGACTAAGAAAATCAGCATCACCATACTAATGTCGTTTCTAGTTTCTAGTCTTTCCTTAGGTAAAGAAGTTGCAACGCAGAGCTTAATTTAACTAGTGAGCCAGTTGTATTCCATCCACAGAATAAAGGAAGCAAACCCAACGAAATATGTAATGCTTGGCCAGTGTGTGTAATGAGAAGTACCAGTACTCAAGACATTAAGAGCGTGTAGGGCCCACAAATTGTATTTCCATGATTCCTTACCGACGAGGAAACTATATTGCAGCAGTCTTGGGCCCCACCGATTTAAATGGGATATCAAATGCTCAAAGTCCGTACAAGCATATCCATTGCATCTTAATTGCCATTTCACACACCAGACAAAAAAAGAAAAATTTGCCATTTCATACGCTCGAGTGGCGACAGCATCTTGGCATGATGCTTCTAACTATGGGTTGAGCTTTTGCTATGCTTTGTCTCGTGCATCTAATTTGATGTAACGTAATCACATACCTCTCCACCGAAGAGTACAGCAGAGTGTGAGTTGACACGGCCCCGACTCTCGCCTTCTAATGAACCCGTCATTGGTTTGTCATTGGATGAAAAGAATGTCATCATTTGTATTCCGAGGATAAATTTATCTACACGAAAATCTTTAGTGGTAAAAAGAAAAAACTGATCTTACACTTTCTGCGAGAGAAGCACTTCAAGCTTTCCAAACAACTTAAGCGTAAATTGGTTAACATTGAGAATGCCGAAGTTTTTGATATTTCCATTCCCAGCCCTTCTTCCTCCGCGATGATCGTCTCCATCATTTCGCAATTTGATACCGTTAGATCTCTCAGTTGTGCGAGAGATTTCACCATGGATGGAAAAAATATAAACTCGAGGTTGTCATGGCCATCCAACTCAAACTTCTTTAATTTATGGAAACTCACTATTCCACTAGGATTCTTGTTCCATATGCACCTCAAGCTCCCCAACTTATTCAATTCCAAGGTGGTTAACTCTGACAGAGTCTCAACATCTCCATTGGCGCTTGGTCCTTCAAGGTAAAAAATTTCTTGCACCAAACTGCAATCATTGATACTTAAAGTTTGCAACTTGTGGAGCTTTACCAACGATCTGGAGCTGATAACCTTTGAGAGAGAATCGCACCGCACCACTTTGAGAGATCGGAGATTGCTCGACTCTAGTGGAGATTCATCGCTCCATATCTCATTTAAATTGGGAAGCCGTTCTATTGTCAAGGACTCCAAGAATGGAAATGAAACCTGACGAACGGACCCATCATCAATAGAATTTACAATTACAACGGACGGGCAGGAAATTTATGTGCTTATAGCAAGTTATCATAATTGGTCACTGAAGAAAATTTACAAGCAAGATACTTTACAACCTTTAGATAATTTTTTCCATCACAAAAATTTATGATAAGCAAAAGCTAATTTACAATACAAAATGCAATTATATGACCCCAAAAGACAACTAATGAACTCGACCATCAATTTTCCAGTGACAACGAAAACTAGTCACCCATAAAGCGAAAGGAAAATAAAGCTTTCAAGGTAAATTACTTCCCGTAAGGTAAGCTCATATAACCCATCTCAATTAATCTTCCTCATTGCCGTAATTTCTTTAAGGGTGAGTCTACATACGCAGCTTACATGTATGAGACCATAAGATTTTAGGTGAAAAAGACCCAATTGTCCCTGCACTACAATGGAAAGCTTTATTTTCTGTTTTTCCAAAGGTTCATTGCTAAAACTCTTGAAAATCCTTCGCCCATCCATCGCTCCCATCCATACAACAAGTTTTTGATTTTTTTTTTTATGTGTTTCTTTCATTGGACTATTGTCATCCCCAACAAGCATGTGGGACCCACGACTAAAATTTCCACGGCTCTTTCCTGACGGGCGGTGGGCTCAGATTCGTTCTTCTGCTAGTGCACCTAGGGCCTGGGGACAGTAAAGCTTTCCTTCGACCAGGAAATTAACGGTAAGAAATTGCAACCCGCACATGTCCGCGGCAACTCTGAATACTTGTGCTTGTGTGCTACTGATTTTCTTGTAAGATATTTCAACCAAAGTAAAGATTGTAAGTAAATTTAGTTAGTTCTAATTTTGGCTATGCTTTAGCTTCTAGTTAATCACGTACCTCTCGGTTGAAAAGCACACTGGAACATGATTGAACGTGGTCCGGACTCCGACCTTCTTGTGAACCTATCATCGATTTTTTATTGGATGAAAAGAATTGTCAAAATTTGTATTCCGGAGATGAATCCATCTATGCAAAGGTCTTCGATGATGAAAACAAAAGATAAAATCTTACCTTTTTCGCTAGAGAAGGACGCCAAACCTCCCAAATTAGTTAAGCGCAAATCGCTTAACATTGGAAATGACAGAGTCTCCGATATTTCCAATCCCAATCCTTCTTCCTCCGTAATGATCGCCTCCATCTTCGTGCAAAAGCTTACACTTAGCTCTCTCAATTGTGCGAGGGATTTAACCATAGATGGGGAAAACATAAACTCGGGATTGCCCAAGCCAATGACTTCTAATGTCTCCAAATTTGGAAAGGCAACCTGCAGAATTCGTTCATGAAATTGGTGATTTAGTTAAATCTCGAATTCATGAACTTCCAAGATGTAAATATAAATGAGTACCAAGGGGTGAGGAGAATTATTGAGTTGCACAAAAAGAAAAAAAAAAGAGAATAAAATAAATTAAAAAACGTACTAAGAAAATCACCATACTAATGTGGTTTATAGTTGCCAGTCTTTCCTATGGTAAAGAAGTTGCAATGCAGAGATTAATTTGATTAGTGAGCCAGTTGTATTACATCCGTAGAATAAAGGAAACCCAACGAAATATGCAATACTTGGCCAGTGTCTCTAATGAGAAGTACTAGTTGGTAGTTCCATTATCATTGAAAGCAAAGCCCTTTCCGTGGAAGCTCACAAGCATAAAAAGAAGATAAGTAGGACTTAGACATAATGGATTGTGGGGCCCACAATTTATTTTTCCACAACTCTTCATGACGAGGAAAACTATCATGTTGCGGGAGTATTGGCCCCCACCAATTTAAACGGGATATCAAATGCCAAAAGTCCGTACAAATATATCTCTATCCATGCCGTACCGCGTGCAAATTATCTTTGAAGGCGGGCCACAACTGGGAAGGATAACAGTCGTAGACACACTGCCTTGTGGGGCCCTCAACTTACATCGCTGGAGTCTTGGGCCCCACCATCGATTTTTGCTAGACAAAATAGCCGCGTGCTTTCCTTAGCTACGCAATTGTTTGTCCTTAGTTTACTAACTTCTCTTTAATGTTAATAAATCACTATCAATAACCAATTTAACAGGATATCAAACACAAATTTTGCGTTTGTGGTGTCAAAAGTACGTCCAACTACATCTATGAGCACATATGGTATGAGTCAAGGAATACCAGAGCTGATACCATGAAGCGAGTGAAAGGCGGCTTTGTGAAGGCTAATGAGTAAGCTCATGTTCTGCAATTGTATTACCCATTCATGCTTTGTGCAGGTACCACAGGAGATATTCAACCATCTTTATGGAAACTATTTCTAGAGAAATTAAAAGGAAGAAATTGCAAAATCATAAAACATGCCGGCAACTCTCAACACTCGCGCTTGTACACTACTCATTTTCTTTTAAAATATTTTAATCAAAGTACACTTTGTAAGTAATTTGGTTAGTTTTTATTTTGGCTATGCTTTGTCTCCTGGATATTTCAATCTTTTTGTTATATTTAATATTTTGACATAACGTTAATGACATACCTCTCGATTGAAGAGTGCAAGACGGCGTGATTGGACGTTGTCTTGACTTCGAGCTTCTCGTGAACCCGTCATCATTTTTTCGTTGGATGAAAAGAATGTCAACATTTGCATTGTCGGGGATGGATCCATCTACAAAAAGATCTTCGATGATGAAAAGAATAAATCAATCTTACACTTACCGTGAGAGAAGCACTTTAAACTTTTCAAATATTGTAAGGATAAATAGGCTAACATAGGAAATGCCAGAGTTTCTGATATTTCCACTCCGAATCCTTCTTCCTCCGTAATGATCGCCTCCATCTTCTCGCATCTCCATATACTTAGCTTTCTCGGTTTTGCGAGAGATTTAACCATGGATGGGGAAAACATAAACCCGTGATTGTCCAAGCCATGAACGTCTAATGTCTCCAAACTTGGAAAGGCAACTCATGGAATTCGTTCATGAAATTGGTGATTTAGTTAAATCTCGAATTCATGAACTTCCAAGATGTAAATATAGATGAGTACCAAGGGGTGAAAGGAATTATTGAGTTGCACAAAAAGAAAAGAAGACGAAGAAAAAAAATGAACAAACAAACTAAGAAAATCACCGTACTCGTGTGTTTCTAGTTTCCATTATTATTGAAAGCAAGCCCTTTTCGTGGAAGCTCACAAGCATAAAAAGAAGATAAGTATTACTTAAGACATAATGGATTGTGGGGCCCACAATTTATTTTTCTACGACTCTTCATGACGAGGAAAACTATCATGTTGCAGGAGTCTTGGGCCCCATCAATTTAAACAGGATATCAAATGCCAAAAGTCCGTACAAATATATCTGTCCATGCTATACGCATTATGTGCTCTTACAATTATGGGGCTACGCAATGACTAAAGTGCTTATTCAAGCATGATACACAAAAAAATGTGCGTCAATTAGGTTAGCATATTATACATTTTGGGGATAATAACAAAGTTTAGCAACTAAATTCAATGGAATCCATTTAGAAAGATCAGAACTAACTAACTTTACCGACAAAATTACGTTAATGCCAACAAATCCCCTTCAATTTTGCTTTACGAAACCCAATTAATGTAGATGTGCTTGCAGAATGTAATTTTAAAATAACTCGGAACCTATTGAAACCTAAATTTACATGAATTTCATTCAATTAGTTGGATTTCTACTGAAGTAGGAGATACGGAAGATTTTGCTTTATCTAAGGCATGAACGGACAAGGCAATTATGAAGAAAATATATAGAAAATAACAAATTGAAATAATCATAATATGCGTTACATCTAATTAGCAAAGGGAGGAAATTTTAATTAATAATTAATACTCTTTTAATAGAAAGTTACCTGTTGTTCGTTGAAGAATGCAATTTGAGTGCCAATTTGGTCGTCTGATGTACTCCTCGAGGGAGACGACCCGGTGGTGATAAAATTCTCGATATTTGGCAACCAATACAATTTCAATACCCGCAACTTAGGCAACTCAAATTTGCCACGATCACCATCAGCTTCTACAATCCCCCGCATTAACTTGCAACCGACGACTTCGATCTCTTCTAGCTGTGGAAGTTCTCTCACCACCGAACGAGGAAAAAGAACCTCTATCTTGTCGCATCCCTTAACCCGTACTACTTTTAATGTGCTGAAGGACCCGATGGAGATATTTTTGGTGCATAATATCTTCTCCAAGTTGACGAGATTATTGAGAAGTAGCGTCTCCAACGCCTCAAAAGTAGGAAGGGAAGACCGTTCGAGGATGCAACGGAAGGAAGGACTATCCTCCACCTGTATATGCTTTAATTTTGGAAAACCTTCCGAGGATAATGCGGAAATACTTTTCTCAGTTCTGTCCACCTCGTACAAATACAAATTGTCAGCTTTGGCCAAGATACTTTGAAAGCATTCTTTTCGAAGAACATCGCTTGTTCCATCCAAGTTGAGCTCCAACATCCTCGATCCTTTGTAGTCTCCCCAGCCCCGTACATCACCTATTCGGATTTTGTACTCGGTTAACTTCTCAACATCTAGATCCCTTGGGAGCGCACTTGGATTGCGAATGGATACATGCAGAGTGCGGAGATTCTTCATGTTATTCAATTCAATAAGACCGGCATTAGTTGCTGGAGTTTGCTCCCCAGCACTCCATCGATCAAAGCTATCCTTCATATACAACTCCTCCAATTTGGTCAACCTTCCAAGGACACCCGGTTCAATTATCTGTAGTTTTGAACAATAATCCAAATCTAACAACCTCAGCTCTACTAGTTGCCCTATTTCTTTCGGCAATTGCTGAATGTCCGATTGCTGAAGGCTGAGAATTTGGAGGCCTTTTAGCTTGCCAAGAACGGACACATCCTCTACTGAACAATTATCGACACACAAAGTGTGTAAGTTCTCCATGAATTGAAACGGCGAAGGCGAACGACTGAGACGTATTCCCCTAAGATCTAAGGCCATGAGATTCTTCATAGAGTTGAAATACGAATCCGAGATCTCAAGAGATCTTTTGTTTTCAAGCAGCAAAAAGATCCGCAATTCCGGACAGATTAATTCTTTGGGAAGCTCCTCCAAGTCGACGTAGGGAAAGCATATCGCCTCGCAAATTTTGAGCCTGTCCTCTAACAATGCTGTTTCCCACTTATGTTGATCTTTCAAAACAAGAAGAGGGCGATTTGTTGAGGCAAACGAGGCAACAAACTCACGAACCAAATCATGAATCTTAAAACCACCGGCGTCTTCTTCACCGTCTAATAAAAGGGAGGAGGCTTGCAGAGTATGGATCAGTGAGCCCAACCTAACTCTAGCTTCTTGCACGCTGCTAACTCCTCGAAATATCCTCAAACCGAAGCCGTACCTCGCCAAGTCCTCGAGAGATGGCTTAGAGACGCCATAAGCAACACAAAGTCGTAACAATGACTTGGCCTCCTCGCTTATACGACCATAACAACTAAGTTGCAGCGTGCTAGTTATCACATTACCAGTATCTTCGCTCCAGATTTGTTTCAAAGCATAGTCACATTCAGAGTAACTAGTGTCTATAAAAAGTTTTGATATCGCGACAATTAGGAAAGGCAAACCTGCAGATATGCGGACTGCTTCCTCCACCAAGGGTTCCAACTCAACTGGTACTTTGCCTCCCACCATCTTCTCAAACAATCTCTTTGCCTCTACGTTTTCCAGCTCACGAAGGAGGAAGGCGCTGTCACAGCGCATTTCCCTTCGCAAAACACGTTGATCTCTTGCCGTTAACAACAACTTGCATCCTCTAGCTTTGTTGTCAGGTCCGCAAGGAATGCCGACTTTGTCCAAGTCCAGCCTGTCCCACAGGTTGTCCAGTATTATGAGCACCTTCTTTTTCTCCCTCTCCTCCATTTCCAACCTCGAGCGCAGAAGGTTCGCTCGCAAGCTGACATCGTCTCGCTTCTCTAAGTCAGTAAGGCCCAACCAGTGCGCAATCTCTCCTTGAATCCTCTTGATGTCTGGATTTTCCGACACGTCGGCCCTAGCGACCCAATCGAAAGAGGTGTCTTCCCTTATTCTTATTCTCTTTTCGACATCCACCAAAAGGCAGGACTTGCCAACTCCGCCCATCCCGTAAATCCCAACCACACTGTTGCTGGTATTGGCAAGAGCGTCCATGACTTTCTGTATCATCAAAGCTCTAGATTCGAAGACGCTATCGTCCCTAATAGTAATCGAAGTCGAGGCAGAAATAGGGGGTTCGATCGCGGTGGTTGACTGAACGACATCTGTGCCCTCTTCCCTGGCCGGAGTTGGACTGACATACCCAGGACGTGCGCTGGAGCACATGTCCTCCAATTTCGTGTATGCACTGCAGCTTCGAGTGTGTTCCTGAATCCCTCGGATCTTGTCTTCGGCCTTCCTGCTGAACTTATAGTGACAGCTGGGGTTGGGAAGAGTCCCCAAGCACCAAGTTTTGCTCGCTTTTTCAAAGTGGTCCAACAGGTCACTCGCCTCCTCATTGGCGTCCTTAGCCTTTACCTGCCATTGCGTGACGCGACTGCGGACATTCCGATGATCCTTTTTGGCCTCTTCCAGGGCAAGGTCGACCCAATCAACCTCGTACGCCAGCTTCCCGACTTCCTTCCGAAGATCCTGGGCGTAGATCTCGGAGGAGATCACGTATTCGGAATGACGCTTGATCTCAGTAACTGCCCACCTCAAGAGATCCGATACGGTACGAAGGCCACAATCAATCCTTAGGGAGGAAGTCGGAGCAGGAACACCGCGGGAGATGTCCCTGACTTCCCCTGCATTCGGGCGGAGGCGGAGGTAGGTCACGAATGACCTGGATCTTGTCCTTGGCGTTCCTGCTGAACTGATAGCGACAATTGAGGTCGGGAAGAGTCCCGCGGCAGCAAGTCTTGTTCCCCTTTTCATAGTCTACCAACAGGTCGTCCGCCGCCTTCAAGGCCTGCTCAGCATTTGCAAGCCACTTCCTGGCGTCACTGGAGACCGGCCGAAGATTGTTTCTGGCCACTTCCACGGAATTGCTGACCCTCTCAACCGTGTCCCGCAGATTCTCGACTTCCGTCTGGAGATCCCGGACGTAGCTCTTGGAGGACATCACGTATCCGAATTGACGCTTAATGGGAACAACTACGCTCTTCGAGACATCCCATGCCGCCCTTGAAACGGCAGAAACGATTGACATTTTCCTCTGATTTTTTTTTTTTTTTCTCGAGAAAACAGAGACAAAGAGAGCGATGAAAAAGAGCAGCAGATAATGAAGAAGAAGAGAAGGAGGAAGAATGGTTGTGTCGAGGAGAAGAAAGAGCGAAACAGATCTAAGGACAACGAAAGCCGAACAAGTGTGAAGAGATTTGAGTGCAGAAAAGGATGAAGGGAAGGTCTTGACTGGGCAGTAGACTCAGACTGATTAAAGTTGTCACTGGCAAAGATAAATAAGGAAAGAGACTGCACTGGTCTCCTCTCCTCAACGACGACCCCAATGTGGACTTATGGAAAACCGAATAATACAAACATTGTTTAGTTATTAGGGTGAGATTGGTTCAGCTTTTCCGAAGACCATTGGAGTCACAAAGCCTCTCGGAGAAAATGCAAAGGGTTTGACAATCATTTTCAATGGGCTTTGGGATGAAACTTGGCCTTGAAAATGCTGACCTATGATTTTTTTCTTTCAAACCTACTCTCACTGATTTTTTAAAATTTTAATTTTGCCCATTATTTTGTTGTTATATCAATTTTTAAATAAAAAATCCAAACCCTAGGTTATGGCCCGCGGCCGCCAAATCTGGGGCGACCATCGGCGGCGGCCAGCTGTGGGGCGACCCCCGGCAGCTGTAGCCTGGGCCGCACAAGCCTTGACAAGGGTCGCGCGACCCAGGCGATAGTCTCCTGAGGTTGCGCGACCTCAGGCCTTGTTGCTAGGGTTGCACCACCCAGGTGACGGCCGTTGGGAATTACGCAACCCTAGGGAGGCCCTCACCGGGGTTGCGCGACCCCCGGCCGCGAGCCCAAGTAGCCCTTGCCGAGTTTGCTCGACCCCCGGAGGTCGTAACCCTAGAGTTTGGATTTTTCTTGTTTCTTTTATTGTTTCTATTTAAACAAATACGGTACAAAGCCCCTTTGCAAATTTATTTTGCCAAACACTAGTCAGGCCAAAGCTGTTTTTCAAAGGATTTTTTTACCAAATGCTATTTGCATTTCCTTAAAGCCCCTTACGCTAAAGCTATTTATATTTTCCCAAAGCCCGTTTCCAAAGTTGAACCAAATCCACCCTTAGTCCTACACCCACTACTTGTGTTGTGGCCAGCAACTCGCTACTCCGGACAATCTCATTGGCTAATAAGTTGTAAATCCCCGGCTAAACATTCATTTATTGTTAATCAGCTCCTCTAATGACTGCATTCCGACTTTGCTTTTCCTTCTTTAAACCCTTTGAATGCTTTGGATGATTTTCCTTTATTTTTAGAATATGAACTCAAAAATTAGAAAATGCCATGAAAACAAACTCACAAGAACATTTGCATGAACACCAGCATGGGCAAAAGAACAATTTATGAGTCGAAATTGATTGAACCTCATATGATGATAGTAGGAAACAAGATAAACCTAACGGTAATCGAAAGAACATTAGTAGAAATATTAGTGTAATCGAATCCTCGGACTTTAGAACTTTGGTTGCGCAGAGATTAGAAAAGTCTCTCTTTTCTAATCGGGTTTCTAACCGATCACTAAAAAAGGTTAGTGGTGACTCCAAAAAAAAAAACTAATCAAGTTTTTTTTTAAACGAAATGTCCTAAACCGTCGCCATAAGTTATGGGGCAATGAGAGTGCCTCGTCCATGGGAATCTGACGAAATTCGCTGAACCCTTAAAACAACCTTAGGTGGTCTTCTCTTTTTTTTTTTTTTTTTTGGGTCAGGATAGGTGGTCTTCTTGGTTTGGCATAGATTCGCTCCTATGAGAAAGCACCTTCGACGTATCTGAAAACAAGGAAGGATTTTGATGTCTATATTGGAATCCCTTCTGAAATTTTCAGATCGCGAAAAATTTACCTCAAAAAACGTGTCATACTTAAAAGTTTAGAGTTTTTGGCGTCATAAAAAAATTTTTTAGAGTAAATGTGTGATGGTGATATAATTTAATGTTTTTTGATGGCTTTTTTCCTTTTTTTTTCTCTTCTTGAATAGTTGACCTGGGTCAATGTGCTTGCTCCAATGACATCTCCCAAATATATCCCAACTGGGGAGGGACAAAAAAGGAGAAGCACAAATGAATGGAGACTAGACAATGCGGACCTCTAATAATCCAAATCTTGGCAAGGAACACGAGGGTTTTTCGTGAGGTCTCTTTATCACTTGAGGAGCATCAATCTCAAGGATCAAATTTCCGCGGCAATTAGCAGAAGGCGTTACGCTGGTAATTTCTTGGAAATGGGATGCCACATTTGATTATAAATTTTCATTCAGCTTCGGATCACATTTGATGTTTTAATTTGTTTCAGAGACAGAGAGAGAGAGTTCTCCTGTCATGCCATCCGAGATTGAGGAAGTTCGGATCACAGTTGAAACCGAAACAGCCAGATCCGCTGCAGGATCGATTGGAGAGGAAGACAGCCCAGTTGATGCTAACGCAAGATTGCAAAATGATCCAGTAACCTACTTGGATAGACTTAAGCGCGGACTAGAGGAATTGGAAAGGGGAAAGAAAACAAGCGCCCAAGCCGCGTCTTCGTCTTGCACCATCTTTAAGATCCCTCCGGTTTTTTGCGAGGCCTATCCTGACGCCGTGAAGCCTAAGCTTGTTTCTATAGGCCCGTACCACAAGGTCAAGGATCGTTCGCAGGAGTTCGAAGAGCACAAATTGCTCTTCCTCAAAAGCTTCCTTGAGCGCGCGGACTCGAAGGTGGAGAGTCTCGGCAAATCAGTGGAAGATAAAGCAAAGGCTGCCTTGCGTTGCTACTCGGAGCCTGGGGTGACGCCGGATGACAACTTCATGGAGAGGATGCTACTCGACGGTTGCTTTGTTGTGGAGCTCCTACTCCAGATTTGTGAGAAGCAAGATAATGAGCGCGCCAAATGGCGCGCCAAATGCCGCGCCGTCCTTAAACGGGAGGGGAAAATCGAGATTCTCATCAGGGACTTATTGAAGCTCGAGAACCAGCTTCCGTACTTCTTTCTCCGGTCGCTCTTTGAATACTCGAGCTTAACAATGATCGAGGCGAGGACACGCCATTTGTCCATGCTTGCTTTGAGAGCGTTCAATGAGGTCTATCCAGAAGCCATGGGGCTTCGTGACAACGCCAACAAGTACACTGATCTCCAATACCAGCATTACGATGACATTAAGACAAAAGAATACGATCATTTACTTCATCTCTTTTGCTTCACTCTCTTTGCGGGGAACTCGGTCCGCCAAAGCAACTCTCAGAACTTCCGGCCATCGGAGAAGTCCATACCGTGTGTGACCCAGCTTAGGCCCTGCGGAATCAAATTCAAGTCCAAGAAGACAGAGAGATTCCTGGACATAAGTTTCCGGAAACGGGTGCTCGAGATACCATCCATCGCCGTCGACGACTTCATGGTCACCGTGCTAATAAACCGCATCGTCCAAGAACAAATACCAGGAAAACAGCTCCAAGCGCATCACCGATTACGTCTCCTTCATGCACTGCCTCATCAATCAGGCCAAGGACGTGTCGCTCCTCTGTTCAGATGGGATCATCTCAACATCTTCTAATGATGACAAGTATGTGGTTGATTTGTTCGATAAGCTTGGGAAGGAAATTGTTTTTAATGTTAAGGACTGTTATCTGTCCAAGCAGTTCGACGGACTGGAATCGTACTACTACAGCAACTGGGGGATCATGATACGCACTTACTTTTCCAGTCCATGGGCAGTCATATCTGTTATCTCAGCTTTCTTGATCATAGCATTCACCGTGACACAGACCGTTTACGCTGTACTTGGTCATCACTCCCGCTAGGATCTGTTGGACGGAGTCGGAGATTATTCTGAAAGTCATAAGACAGAAATCTAAGATGAAGCAAATCAGGATCTACTTTGCTATAATGCTGGTGTTGTTGGTTCTGTTTAAGAAGTGCTCCTTCCTTTTCCAGTTTTCTTCTAAGCAAATGTGTCTTTTGTAAGTGTAATGTCTTTGCAGCGTTGCATTTAACTAGCAACTGAAGTCGTCTTCTTTGTTTATGCCAACATGAGTTTGTTTAAGCAGCCGTTTTAATGTTTCATACTTGACTGGAGCTGGGTTTTCTTTTTTATTAGGGTCTTCTGTGGGTGGGATCCCTACTGAAAAAAAAAAAAAACGAAAAGAAACCTATATCCTTTCTTTCGGGTCGGGTTGGATATCACACTATGACATGCGATCAGCAACCGTGTGCGCGATCAGCAGCCCCGTGTGCGTTTTGTTTCCCTCTTTTTCTTTTTAATAAAAGAGAACACATGGTCAGCACATGCACATTATGTGCTGACCATGTCCGTTGCACTTACACGAATACAGTATATATAAATATATATACATGTACATATAAACATAAATAACATAATCAAAACAAAATAGTATGAGCCCACGTGTGCATTTTCACACATCAACATGTGCCCATTTCGGGCGTGTGCATCATATGTACATACGACATGATCAAAAATAAGAATTATTAAATTAAATCTCATTTAATTAATTTCAGTTCGTCTAATTCGATAGTCATGATTGCAAAAAAATTACAATATCGTCTTTCACGCTTAACATCATCATGTATTGGTTACGATATGTGACATCCCTAGGTTCATCACTGAGCTAGTAGTAAGACATGCGTTAAAGCATTAGTACTTCCAAAAGAATCGGTTATCTCGATTAACTTCCGTGTCCTACAAGCCATGAGTGACATTTGGTAATATGTCATAGCTATCCAAACAGTGTGAATGCTTTAAAAATATAATGAACCTGTACGCTTCGGCTACGATGTAATTCAATCCCTATGTCTTACTACGTTCCAATCGAACATAGACCATGGAATACTTATTAAGCCACCAATTCGATTATATGCACAAATCTAATCGACATGCATTTTATACGAGATATGAATAGTTCATTCTTGGTTATAACCTTGGTCGAGGATTTCAATGTTTTTTGTGTCATAATTAGATCGCATAAGATATCATTACTGTACCTTGCATGTAACAAGAAGACAGATTCTATTTTGTGCACTTGTAACTTCACATGTGAAAGAACTATGACTATCAAGTACATAAACGATCAACAAACCAGAAATACAACCACCGCCTGTGGTGGCTGCGTTGGCTTCGGGCTCTCTTCCCCTCACGAAGGGAAAGGGTTCGAAACCCAGCGCAGTCATTAGGGATCTTAAGCGTGGCGTCGGGGTGGTGGGTCCTCCGCTAGCGTCACCCCAGGGTTTACTCCCCGGCTGTTGGCCGTGCGGGGGTTCCCCGGGATATCAAAAAAAAAAAAAAACCAGAAATACGCGTACCTGCGAACCATAGCCGTCCAATAACAAGTAGCATTGTACCTCATGTCTAAGGATTATTAACCACGCTAAAAGCTTCCAAGTTACTAATCGTTGAATGTGTGTCTCGTTCGATGAACTTGTTTGGTACTCAATGACTCGTGAGACCTTATTCTCACAAGTATATAATACTTAATGGAAAAGTTAAGAACATACGTTTCTCAGCAGAATTATTAATATCCATTTAATGATCCATCGATTGGGAATAATTTGAAGATTTAGTTTACTTGTGAAGCTATCACTTTTTGATGTTTCAAGAATAGGTTCAGTCATAATTAATCTTATGGATTATTCATATATAAAAATAATTGGACAGATGGATGAACACGTCTTTGTCACTAATTAAATAAAAATTTAAAATACAACTAAAATCCTTATCATGCAACTATTGTATGATTGGGTGGGAACATATGTCTAACAGGTTGTGCCGAGGAGAAGAAAGAGCGAAATAGAGCAAGAACGATGAGAACCAAGAAGGCGAAGAGGTTGAGTGCAAAGAAGGATGAAGGGACAGTAACGTCAGAATATAGCAACTTTATGCTGGAAAAGTTGATAATTAGTCTAAGTGGTTCCGTGCTACATGAGGCGTGCTGAACCTAACAATCAAACTCTCATGATTCAATTGCATATTTTTTTTTTTTAGAGTTGAGGTTCCCACGTGTAATGAGTTATTTCTCACGATGGTAGGGGTATATGTGCCAATGCCACTGGTTAAGTCCCCCAAGACGCGGCCGGAGAGATTCGAACCTGGGACCTTATCGGTTTAACCGTCTAAGGTCCATGAATCTCACCAACTCAGCCAACGCCTCATCGGCAAATATCTCAAAAAAAAAAAAAGAGACAACATAAGTATCATAACTTTTATGGGGCACTCATTTAAGTGCCATAAAATTTTCTCTAATAACTTGAGTGTCATTATATTTTAAAAGTATTCATTCTAATTGCCATGCCACATTGGATTTTCAGTATTTCATATGAACGTTTTACAAAATATTATGGTTTAAGAAGTAAGCACCATTCAATGGACATAGAAATGGATGATTTTCTAGCAAAGACCCAACCACGAGAAAGATAGAGGAGATGGATATGGTCTATGGAGCTCATTAACCTAACCTTAGTTAGGCCTTAACTAAACATAATTCCTTGGGCATAGAAGTGAATGATTTTCTGCATTATTACTTCTTTACTGGACCCAGGCACATCACCAATGTCCATGTCTCTATCATTTTCTTCGCTACTAACGGACAGACATTGATGAGTAATTTGCCCTTTTATTCTTTACCATCACATCTGGTGATTTTATCCTTTTTCCACTGCTAATGTATAACTTATAATCTATCTTTTCATCATTTCCTTCACCGTTAATCGACAAATACTGATTAGGTACTAATCTTAAATCCGCTCCTTGCGCGGGTCAATTAAATCATGGTTAAAATATAAAAGTAACTTTATAGCTAAGCAAAGACCGCCGTACATGTTGGCCGCCTCCGTCGAGATAAGAACGATATACTTTTAAACAATTTGGATGACTTTTTTTGCATTTTACTGTTTCTTGATCAGTGACCGTCATTAATGTCCAAGTCTCCACGTCCTTTCTTCGCCTGCTCGTGAGCAACCATCTAAATGTACGAGAGATTGCTTTAATTATGGCAGGTGTGGGAGCTGAGATGGCCTTTGATGCGACAAGTCACTCTTCGTAGAAATGGGTGTCTTTCCCTTCATTAATTAGTATCGTTAATGTGATAAGTGATTGGAAAAAATCTTTCCCTTCAATTAAACCTTAGTTGTGTGAGGATATGTGATGTCCCAGCAAGAATTAAAAGAGACGGCTGATCTCGATGATTTGCCAATGTAAAGATGTTCTCTGTTGACGTATTAGATTTACGCTAATATATTAATCATTATTTGAGAATAGGTCTTGACATTTCATGTATTGTATTTAGCAGATTTGTTGATAGAAAGCCCCTCTAGGCGTCCCTTTACGTGGAAAACAGGAAAACTCAGTTCATAAAATAAAATTCAAGTTGTTTAATAGTTATGCTAACCATAATTGTTAGATTGGAATGTGAAATAATTATCATAAAATTGCCATACGATGATACGGTTGGAATTTTGCTAATGTCTCTTTGTTCTTGCTTTTTTTAAAATTACTTGCTGGTTTGAGTTTAACGTAAAAAGTTTCAATTATTCTCAAACGACAGCTTTGATGGACAATTTTCTTTGATTTTTCTTTTCGAGAAAGAAAGAGCAAACTCTGGCACCAATAATGCAGCTGGACTCCATAATACTGACTTGTGAGGCATCAGGCAAGATGCCTTACACAGTACAAATAGTGTGCAGTGTGGTGTCGTCTCCACTCAAAGTCCTGCTGTCTGAACTTTCGTCATTTTTCTCTTTCAAATTTCTTGACGAGCTGTTCCATTTCTCACTGCCTAAATTATAATCTGTCCGGATGGTACATCAACAGAGGTCATAGGGACATGTGTCGGCATTGACCCACAAAATAAAATTAGTTTCGTGCCCGAGTCGATAAGGCAACATTCGACCCAAAAATAAAATAAAAAATAAAAAATTAAGGCAACATGGGAAAGCTGTCATAGACACTTCAAACGTGGGCAATACTAATGTCTTGTGAGTTGCTATGCATATTTTTAGCAAAGACTAAAAAAAAAAAAAAAAATTTTCATTTGTCGGTAGTACGGGACAGAAGTCCGTTCTAGAGAGATCGTCAAGAGAGAGAGCCCAAGTGCAAATCATTTATTGCGCGGAACAAGCGATCGAATAATAAATAGACAAAATAAAATAATAAATTGGACACCGGATGTACGTGATTCGGTCGTAAAGACCTACATCAAAGGGAGAGCAGCAACGGATTTTATTATAGATCAAACGATATAATTCGAAAATTACAAACCTCACTCGAGTTGCTCAAATACTCTCAGTATTTCACAAGTTCCAGTTACATCAAATAACCCATAAATGTTTGGCCCTACAATTTCTCATGAAAAATCTCTCAATCTCGTAAAAGAATTAAATAAATTTTAAACTCATAAAATTTAATCGGTTTCAATACTTGAATGCTTGATGTAGTTTTACGGAATGTCCACTGTCAAGCACTCGTGAAAGAACGGCGCTTCAATAATTTTACGTGTGGATGAACAACTGCGTTCTGTTTCCTTGCGGCAAAAACAGCCCTTAAATATGCGAGAAAAAAAGCAAAACCCTTCTTGAAAGTCCCATGCGATAAAGGAAAGTCCATGCTCTAGATTCGGTCAAATAAAGCCCTTACCGAATCCCAACAGAAGTCCACTTCTGTTATTATTTTTATTTCCTTTCCTTTTTTTAATTTATTGGATCAGACTTCAATTAGAAATCAAAGTGGACGTAGGATTTTCTTTGCTAGTTTTCTTCGCCAAGGAAATTGTCGTATGCTTCCAACACATTTGTATCCAACCCAAAGTCCGATTTGGACTTTGCATTCTTGGCCGCTCCAAAACCAGACCAAATTTCCGTAGTCTGCATTACTCGTTTTTGAACTTTCACATGCCGAGTATTCCAATTTGGGTCGGGTAAATTCGTGGACTCAAACTCGAGACATAATTTTAGCACCCTTCAACATATCTAATTAGATACACATTTACTCAAAAGATTAAATCATTAAGTTATGGGTAAACTTCGATATATAAACCGTTGCACAATATGCTAATTTGTCGATGTGCCACTTCTCTAACATAACTCACATATGTATCTCAACTTCATTCATTGCATTTTCCAAGAAATAGATGATGGCTCAAACTAGCTGCGGAGGAGGATTTGATAATTAATAAGGGATTTAGGCATCGTAGTAATTGAATTTTTTGCAAACATTGTCAGTAGGTCTATGAAGAAAGAGAGAAACAGAGCAAGAATGAAGTAAAAAGTATCAAAAAATAGTCTTAAATCTATTACATTGGTATCAATTCAATCTCAAATCTTTTAATTGAATCCATTCAATTATAATTTTTTTTCCTTGATATCAATTGAATTTATCTGATCAAAATTAATCGAAAATTGCTAACGTAAATATCGATCATCCTACGCGATGCGATCCGTATTACCGTGAACAAATTTTGGTATCATCTATCTATTTATATATTTCCACATCTGAAGCAAAAATCTCGTCTGTGATGGTTCACTTTCGTCTTTTCAACTTTTTCAAAAACATCTTTATTAAATGTGGACTTGAAAGAGAGACGGGACACCCCACTATTTACTGTCTAATTAAAATTATTTTCCAACGACAGAGCTCTATCGGACAAAAGAGTACGTATGGACCCCCCATGTCGCATGCGTGATTCAGTCATGGAATTGTGGTAATAATGCATTGCAGGCTTTGCAGCCTTCTTGGAATAATAACTTAATAATGATGTCATGGAAAATAAAAGCATGGACGGAGACTACTGTGCTATCATCAAATCATTTGCTACATAGGACTTGTTTAGTTCAGTATTTAGTGAAGAGATTTTAAGAAAATATAAATATTTTTAAATTAAAAGCCTTTTTTAAAATACAAATGGTATTTAATAAAGTGTATTTTCAAATAAATTGGAAAGTAACTTTAACGTAAATATCATTTGGTGAAAAATATACTTTATAAAGTATTTTTGCTTTTTGAAAAAAAAGTGACGGTCGACGAGTGGTGGTCGGCGTCAGTGGCAATAGCGGCGGCAACGATTTGCAGCGGCGTCGGCGGCACGGCGATAGGGGACCGTCGCTATCTGTGATGGCGGTGATTGGTGGAGGGCGGCGGCGACGATGGTGGGTAGCAGGGGCGATGGCGGTAGCCAATGGCGGTCATCGGTGATCGGCGAGTGACAGATGGCAGCAATGATCGGCGACGGCAACGGTCAGAGGTGGCGATCGTTGACGGCGGTTGTGGTCAACGACAACAGCGCTGGTCGGCAGGTGGAGGGGGCAATCGAGGGCAACGGCGGCAACCGATGGTGGCAGGTGGAGTGACAAAGTTAAAGAAAAAAAAAAATTAGTTGCATTTCAAAAATGTAACTTTCCAAAGAACTTCCGAAGATACTTTGGGCCGAAGGCCTTTAGGGGCATTTGGAAATACAATTGCATTTTCTCGAAGTTGAACAAAAAACGAACCAAAAGCTATTTGCATTTGGCCAAGGGATTTTAGAGCCCCAAAATTTTTTGTAAATGCTGAACCAAACAGGCCCATAATCTTGCCATTAATAGGAACTTGTATTTTCAAATACTTGCCAGTTGCAAAAAAAATGCGATTTAATTTAACACCAATTAAAAAATAACGGCACCACAAAAAAAAAACCTTTATAAAACATCAAACAACACCACCAAACTCTTGCGATTGCAGCTTGGACTTGACAGAGAATAAGGTGAACGTAATTTACTCCTCCTTTTGACAAGATGTGGTGCGTCTCCTGCTTCATTGCGCACGATCTATCTCAATGCCCAAGAGTTGCAATTAGATTATTTCCCATAATATATCACTGGAAGAATGCAAAGAGAATTGTCTGCCTGCATGCATATTTGAACAAGCAATGCACGATTATCAAAGACCACACATAGAATGAGAAAAATAAGAAAACATAGAAAATATGAGCTATTTCACTCAAACAATTGTAAAGATAAGTAAAATAGAAAATATCAGCTTAACCTTGATTATAAGCATGGCTTAGGAAAATCCATCACGCATGAGTGAAGGATGTTCCCTTGGAGCCAAATTTTGAAGAAACAAAATTGTTTTTTTAATTGCATGAACTTACTCCTCATGAACCCAAATGATCTCGCTCTTTGCATTATTGATAATAATTTATGTCTTGATATATTCTCATGCACTATGAAATTGTTATCATTTATTTATATTTGAAAGCGATACAAACGATAAATTTTGAAAATATGTTTTTTAAACTATTTATTTTCTGTAAATTAAACGGAATTTGTTCGTGAAGACGAGACGAAAAGATGAACTAGATCTTAGGTTGCAATAAAAAAAAAAAAAGTGGCTGTTCAACCAAAGTTGGGACTTAATAATGCTGTTGTCATAAACACCAGGAAATCCATGTGCAAATGTCGTGGCACTTGAGTGGTCGAATATGGTTGCATATCCATACCATCATTGATTATGCGTCGGAGGCCTACCGTACTCACTGTTAAATTTTGTAGCAATCCAAGGAAAAAAACGGTTCATGGCTTCCACTCAAAAAGACAAATTGTTGGGGCCGAAAGAGAGATGGAATGTGCGAGGTAGATGCACCAATATTATTTTGGGCATGCGTGTGCATCATATGTACGTACGACATGATAAAAAATAAGAATTATTAAATTAAATCTCATTTAATTTAATTTCAATCCGACTAATTCCATAGTTGTCATTGCAAATAAATTTGCAATATCGTGTTTCACGCTCAACATCATCATGTATTGGTTAAGGTCTATGACGTCCCTAGATTCATTCCTATAAACCATGAGTGACATTTAGCAGTATGTCATGACTATTTAGATAGTGTGAATGATTTGAGAACATAATGAATCTATCAGCTACAGTAGGTGTAATTCAATCCATCTGTCTTGCTATGCTCCAGTCGAAAATAGACGATGGAGTATTTATTAAGCTACCAATTCAATCATATGCACAAATATAATCGACATACATTTTATACGAGACATGAACATTCATTCTCGATTAAAATCTCGACCGAGGATTTCAACGTTGTATCATGATTAGATCACATAGGACATCATTATTGTGCTATGCATGAAACAATGAGACATATTCCATTTTGTGCACATGTGTAATTTCGTATATGAACGAACTATGACCATCAAGTATGGAGATGATTAACGAACCGGCAACACGTGTACCTGTGAATCATAGCCATCCAACACACAAGTAGCACTATGCCTCATGTCTAAGGATTATTTATACAAGATCAAAGAATGAACGATTAGATATTGACCACGCTAAAAGTTTTCATATTGCTAATTATTGAATGCATGTCAAGTTCAGTGAACTTGCTTGGTGCAAGCACGTGTATTCTAACTTGGGTATCACAATATCCAATGACTCATGACTCGTCATTCTCTTAAGTATATAATTACTTAATAGTGAAGTTAAGAACACATTATTATCAACAAGATCATTAATATCCATTAAATGATCCATCGATCGAGAATAATTTAAATATTCAATCTAACCGTGAACCTGTTACTTCTTGACTTCTCAAGAATTAATAGGTTCAGTCACAACTAATCTTATGAAATCATTTATATATAAATAATTGGGCAAATGAATGAATGCGTCTTTATCCTTAACATGTAACTATTATATGATTGCATTAGGACACATGTCTAGCTGGTTGTGCCGAGGAGAAGAAAGAGCGAAATAGAGCAAGGACAATGAGAAACGAAGAAGGCGAAGAGGTCGAGTGCAAAGAAGGATGAAGGAATGGTAAGGTTGGAACATAGCAACTTTTTGCTAGAAAAGTTGGTAATTAGTTTGAGTGGTTGCGTGCTGCACGAGGCGTGCTAAACCTAACAATCAAACTTTCATGATTCAATTGCATAAATATCATGAAAAAAAAAGACAACATAAATATCATAACTTTTGTGGGGCACTCATTTAAATGTCAGAAATTCTTTTCTAATAATTTCAGTGTCATTACATTTTAAAAGTATTCGTTCTAAGTGCCATGTCACATTGAATTTTCAGCATTTAAGATGAATGTTTTACAAAAAAATTAAGGTTTAAGAAGTAAACACCATTCAATGAACATAGAAATGGATGATTTTCTAGCAAAGACCCAACCACGAGAAAGATAAGAGAAGATGGATACGGTCTATGGAGCACATTAATCTAACCTTAGTTAGGCCTTAACCAAACATTAGCCAATTTTTTGGGCATGTAAATGGATGATTTTCTGCATTATTGTTGCTTTACCGGACCTAGGCACATCACCAATGTCCATGTCTCCATCATTTCCTCCACCACCAACGGGCATACATTGATGAGTAATCCGTCATTTCATCCTTTGCCATCACAGATAGTCATTTTATCCTTTTCTACTGCCAATGTACAGCCCTAATCTATCTTTCATCATTTTCTTTGCCGTTAATCAACAAAAACTGATTAAGTATTAATTTTAAACCCGCTCCTTGTGCGGGTCAATGAAATCATATTCAAAATATAAAAGTAACTTCATAACTAAACAAAGACCACCGTACACATCGGCTGCCGCCGTCGAGATAAGAACGATGGTCTTTTAAACAATTTAGATGACTTTTTCTGCATTTTACTGTTTCTTAATGAGTGACGGTAATTAACGTTCGAGTCTCCACGTCCTTTCTTCCGCCGATCATGGACAACAATCTAAATATACTAAAGTTTGCTTTGATTATGGTAGTTGTGGGAGCTGAGATGGCCTTTGATGCGACAAGTCCCTCTTTGTAGAAATAGATATCTTTTTCTGCATTTTACTGTTCCTTTATTAATTAGTATCGTTAATGTGATAACCGATTGGAAAGGAGCTTTCCCTTCGCTTCAATTAACCTTTAGATGTGTGGGGATTTGTGATGTAGGATTACGAGTTAAAAGAGACGAGTGATCTCAATGATTTGCCACCTTGTTGACATATTAGATTTACGCTAATTTAGACCCTTATCTCTAAAGAATATTAACCATACTTGAGAAAAAGTCTTGACATTTCATATGTTATATTTATCAGATTTGTTGATAGAAAACCCCTCTAGGCGACCATTTAAGTGGAAAACAGAAAAACTCAGTTCACAAAATAAAATTCAAGTTGTTTAATTTTTATGCCAGCCACAATTATTAGATGCAGTTAGAATTCTGTTAGAGCCTATTTAGTAACGTTTCCGTTCCAAAAAAGTGAATCTGATTAAAATCAATTTTTTTTAATTCTGTTCTCTGGATGAGTTTTAGAAAATAAGAACGCATTTAATAACTGCATAAAATTTCTGTTCCCGAATAAAAAAGCGTTTGGTAATCGCACAAAATTTCTGTCCCGGGAAATAATTTCTCTTCTCAATTTGTCATTTAAATCAAATAATTACATAAACACATTTGATTACTTTCCTCAGATCCACAGTTGCGATTCTCTTGCACCATAACATCTTTTTGGCCAAAATAAGGATGCTTCATATTTGTTCTTGGGAATGATAATACACTAAAATTGTTATTTTTTCATGCTTCTCTTGAGGCTATGCATATGCCAAAGTCGAAAGAGATGACTTTGATTATCTTTTATTACTCAAAATGAATAAATTCTATCTCTGCCAGATAGGTGGCTTAGTTTTACCCTTAAATATCGTATAGATGGTTACTGATGCAGTATGACACTCCGGTAACAAATCAAGCAGGGCTTGGGAAAAATCAAAATGCAAAATGACCAAAAATAGAATTGGCCTATTGAATGCACCCATTTCCTATTTTTTGAGTTTTTTGGGAATTGTTGGGATTTTTTGGAACAATTTATTCATGAGGGGCAAAATCGTTATTTGGGAGAAATCGAAAGGTAAAATTTTCAAAAATAGGATTGGCCAGTTGAAATGACCATCTTCTAATTTTTGAGATTTTTTTGGAATTTTTGGAATTTTTTTTACTCTTTCCAATTTTTTTCAGAATTTTTATGAATCTTTAATTATTTTTTGGATTTTTTAATTAATTTTATTAAGTTTTATTAAAAAATAATTCGGACCGGGCTAGGTTGACCTAGCTCACACCTTGCGGGTGTCCAATAAAAGTGAGAGAAGAATATCGCTGCCTTTTTTATACTCAAAAGTGTTCTTTTTTTTTTTTTACAAACAACTTTTTTTTGTTTTATTTTTGATTCAAAAGTATCCTTGGGAGTAGAATCAAAATCATTTATATTATTCAATATATTTTTAATTCTTTTTGTCTCTCTGTTCTTGGTCTTTTTAAAATTACTTACTAATATGAGTTTAATGTAAATTTTTTCAATTATTCTCTAAAGGCAGCTTTGATGGACAATTTTCTTTGATTTTCCTTTTGAGAAAGAAAGAGCAGAGCCTGGCACCAATAATGCATCCTGGACTCCATAATACTGACTTGTGAGGCATCGTGCAAGATGCCTTACATAGTACAAGCAGTGTACAGTGCGGTGTCGTGTCCAATCGAAGTCCTCATCTAAACTGTCAGAACTTCCATCCTTTTTCCTTTCAAATTTCTTGATGGGCTTTTCCATTTCCCACTGCCTAAATAATAGTCTGTCTCAGTGGTACATCATTGGAGGTCATAGGGACATCACATGTATTGGTATTGACCCACAAAATAGAAGTTGTTTCATGCACGAGTCATTAAGGCAACATTCCCGACCAAAAAAAAAAAAGGCAACATTTGACCCAAAAAAAAATAAGGCAACATGGGAAACGAAGCTGTTCTAGACACTTCAAATGTGTGCACCTCAAATGATACTTAGTAATGTCTTGTGAGTTGCTATACATTTTTTCAACAAAGATTGAAAAAAAAAGTTTTTCATTTGTTGAAAGTACGTAGCAGAAATTCAGTATGGTGAGATTGCCAAGAGAGTCCAAATTTGAACATGTTCACATTCACTCAAAAACTTAAACCATAGAGTTATGATTAGATTTGGATATATTAACTACTCTACAACACATCAATTCTTCAATGTGGCATTTTTTTAACATAACTGACAAATGTATCTCAACGCTACTCAAGGCATTTTCCAAGAAATAGATGGTGGCTCGAGCTAGCTCAGGAGAAGGGTTTGATAATTAATAAGGAATTTAGGCATCGAGTAATTGAATTTTTTGCAACGCTATTGGAAGGTCTTTGATTTTTTTTTTTAATCAATTGTGTCAGTACATTGTATATTTAATTTTTTTATTCTTTCAAATCCTTTTTGTCAAACATGCAAACGGAGTCGGTGATGATGTGGACTATATACATCGTCGGATATCGTCTGACTACCGCACCATGAGGAGCCGAAGGAAAGGAAGGAAGGCGAAAATGGCTATGCCGGGAAGGAGAAAGAGTGAAACAGAGCAAGAATAATAGGAACCAATGATAGAGCTCTATTGATTGGGAATCCTATGCAGATATTCATAACTTCATATCATTGCAGTCTGAAAAAGCACAACTAGATTGCTTGGTGGGCGAGGGGAGTATGCGAACAAGCTTGTTAACCAGGGGTACACTGCCAGCAAAGATGGTTAACAAGCTCGTGCTAACAGAGCAGGAGTTTTCACTCCAGCGACTCACCCCAGGCATGGGTGGGGTCATTTAACCCCGGCCTACCTGGTAGTAGCCAGTCAAAGCAGACGCACAGTGTACTTTTCCTACTGTCGCTCTCCCAATTTCTAATAATATATTTTTTCTTCACTTGCTAAGAAGGAAATAACTCCCGAATTTTACATCTCAGAATTTAGATTAAATACTTTAAAGATTTGTTCAGGTCCAAAACAATAAGACACTGATGGGAAGTGAAAGAAAGGAAAGATCATGAAGCGACGTGTGAAAGTTGATTTACGGAAAACTTTAGGCCGATTTTCCTCCGGGAGATGTATATTCCAACTTTACTTCGTTGATTCTCCTCGGATGAGCTAAAGACATAAGAAAAAGTTTGTACTTTTAAATTATAAAATCATATGGATCCCGTGAAATATTTGGTGTAACTGATATGGCTTAGGATATGAGAAATCTCATGTGCTCTCAAACGAAGTTAAGTAATTTAGTGCATTTGCCTTGTCATATTTTTTTTAAAGTATTATATCAGTTATTTAGATTCATAATACTGTTGTAACTAGGGTAGCTGTGAGAAAGAAATTAAGGGAACATTTAGTGGCATTTTTTATTTTTCTGTTCTTTTATGCACCGAAACAGAAAAAGAGCAACAATTCATTTGTATACGTCAGTTTTTTTTTTTTTCCCTGAGAATAGGATTATGGCTAGAGAATAGATTTGTGACGGATAGCGAACACCGAATGGCAAACAGGATTCAAGAACCGGAGAACAGTGTTTGGTGACTAATTGCCGGCGGCAGAGATGCGAGAGAGGCGATTGGCTGCCAGCAACTAGCGACCAACGGCAGTAATGTTCGAGAGAGGGCGTGAGCAATAAGAAGAATTATTATTTTTATTTTTGGAAAGTAGAAAATTTATACTTCTTATTTCTATTTCAAACACATTTTTGGGCAAAAAATTTATCCTAAAAACAAAAAATTGAAATTGCTACCAAATGGATTTTTGCGTCAAACCTCTTTCCACAGAATAGAAAATAAAAAAATAAAAAAATAGAACTGTTGTTGTGCGCATCTTTATGCAACATGTATTTTTAGTTTTTGCGAAGATTGTTGGTAGGTCTTTGAACTCTTGTTTTGCCAGTTGCGTCTGTACATTATACAATCCTTTTTTTATTCTTTCCCATCCTTCTCGTCAAACATGCAAACAGAGTTGATGATGATAGATGCTGAAGAAAAAGAAGGAAGCAGGTGGAACGGTTGTGCCGAGAAGAAGAAAGAGCAAAACAGAGCAACAACGATGAGAGACATAGAAGGCGAAGAGCTTTTAGTGCAAAGAAGGATGAAGGGATGTAGCATAGAAAAACAGCAACTTTTTGCTGGAAAAGTTGATAATCAGTCTGACTGGTTGCATGCTATAGGAGGCGTGCTGGACTTAACAATCAAACTCTCATAATTTCTCACATTAAATCACTTGGTTGTCCTAACTTTTTAAATATGTTTTATCTCAAATGTCATGCCACATTGGATTTCCGGCACTTGGGATGAACGCTTTAAAAAAATTATGATGCATGAGTGATCGATTGTAAGATATGACAATCAAATGAACATTTCAAGACACAAACACTTGTCAATAGACATAGAAATAGATGCTTTTATAGAGAAGACTCAAGCCACGAGGAAGAAAGAGGAGATGGATACGGACCATGACCTAACCTTAGTCTATTCTAAACGAAACAACAGTCAATTCCTTAGGCATAGAAATTGATGATTTTTTGCATTATTGTTCCTTTACTGGACCATTCACCATTATTAATGACCATGGCTCCATCTTTCCTCCACCATTGATGGACAGATATTGATGAGTTATCCATCATTTTATCCTTTACCACCGTAAATAGTCATTTCGGCCTTTTTGAACCTTTAATGTACTAGTCCTAATCCATCTATTGAGCTTGTCCTCCACTGTTAATAGACAAACACTGATTAGTTACTAGTCTTAAACTCGCTCCTCGCGCGGGTCAATGAGATCACATTTGAAATATAAAAGTATCATTATAATTAAGCAAATTGATAAATTAAAATGTCAATGGTAATTGTTACATTAGACGTAACTTCAGGTAGAATTGTCAGATTAAAACTTTTAAGTAAATTAAACTTTTACCATTCTTTAGTAGCATCATTCTAAATCGGTTTACTTCCTTGAATAGCGCTTCTCATTACTGGACAAAATTAATATGACAAACAATTCCGAGTCACCACCAACATTACATCTTGGTCTCTCAGTCAGATTGGAGTTTTGCCCCTTTTCTTTCAAATGCTTGGGTCTATTTGGAGTCCTTTACTTTTAACATTTACTTTTCAAATATCGCAGTCATCCCAAACTGGTTTTAAAATTTTCCAAAAACATGCAATTATTGACAAGAAATGATATTCGGGTTTTCATCATTTACGAACCCAATTTTATTTTCAGTTTTAATTTTTTTCGAAGGACAGGGAGCATGGAAAAATCAGCATCCTTTTCCTGAAAAGCTTTGGTTTATAATAAACGGCTCAGTTTTAGTACTAGGGAAAAAAGAGAAGATGGGAATGGATGGAGCTACATTTAGGAAGTTGAATGGTAAGCAGACGGCCCCAACGTAGACACTGGCCAAGAAGGAAAAATACAAAGGGACCACTGCACACGTCGATCGTCTCCATCAAGTGATAGAAATGGATGATTTTTTTGCATTTTACCGTTCCTTGATCAGTCACCGTCACTGACGCCCAAGTCTCCAGGTCATTTCTATGGAAAACCATCCAAATATTCGAAAGACTGCTTTAACAGAGCTAGTTGTGTGGGAGAGGGAGATGAAGAGAAAGAGAGAGAGAGAGAGTAATCCACGGCAGTTGAAAAAGCCTTGACATGGTATAATCATTCTGTTTATTTATTTTTTTTATTCTTAAAAATAAATTTAAAATGAAAATTTATTTGATAATGTAATTTTATTTTTTTATTTTAAAATAAATTTTTAATTCAAAAATAAGTTTGGAATAAAAATAACGAGTAGATTTTTTTTTACTTTTTTTATTTTTATAATAAAAATAAAAATTCTTCTCATCACCGGCATCATCTGCGAGGCGCCATGCATCAGTTTCTGGCCGCCATCCATCGGTCTCCAGTCATCAGCTGCCAATCATCTCAGTAATTTTATGCTCTTATTTAATGAATTTCTGTCGTCCTTTTTTTTTTTTAGAAACTCGTCCAAAAAAAAAATTATTTTAAGAAGAGAACGGCTATCATTCGGGGGAACACAAGAAGTCCCCCTTCTAGAAATGCGTGGCTATGCGTGGCTTTTCGGCATTTTACTGTTGCTTGACTTGACCAGACAACATCACTAGTGTCCATCTCCACGTCTTCTCGTCCCCCGCTACTGGACAAGCATCTGAGCATTCGTAAGGTTGCTGCAATTAGGGTAATTGTGACTGAGAGATTAATTCGCCGTGTAATGCTTATCGTTAATAGAAACTCATATTTTCAAGTACCTGCCCTTCATGAAAAATATGATTTAATTTTACACCAGTTAAAAGATAACGGTACGAGAAAAAATATGGCTTATAAAACAAGAATCGACACAACCACACTCTTTAATTGCAGTTCAGGCTTGGGTTGAAGTGATTCTAACCGCCACTGATGTCCAATTCTCCAGGTCTTTCCTTCTACTGTTCATGGAAAACCATCTAAATATTCGAAAAGACTGCTTCAACTGGGGTAGTTGTGGGAGAGGGAGAGAAAGATAAATAGAAAGAGTAATCGGGGGTAGTCGTGGGAGCTTAGACATGGGATAATCATTCTGTTTATATATATTTTTATTTTATTTTTTATTTTTGAGAATATATTTAGAATAGAAATTCATTTGATAACGTGATTTTATTTTTTTATTTTTTGAATAAATTTTTAACTTAAAAATATATTTGGAATAGAAATAACAAGTAAAAATTATCTATTTTTCTATTTCTGTAACAAAAACAAAAATAAAAACTCTTCTTGTTATCAATGCCCGTTCCCCAATCACTATTTGCTAGTCGCGGTGCATCATTCCCTGACCGCCATCCGTTGATCTTCAGCCACTGGTCATCAATTACCATGGTAATTTTATGCTCTTATTAGATAAATTTTTATTTTAAAAATAAAAATTTTATATCATTATTAAACGCGTCTCTTTAATAAAAATTGTTTTAGAAAATGAACGGCGATCATCCATGATAACACGACAAGTCCCCCTTCGAGAAATGAATGGCTTTTCTTCATTTTACTACTGCTGCTTTACTTGACCTGACACCATCACTAGTGTCCCTCTCCACGTCTTTTCGTCCTTCACTACTGGACAAGCATCTGGGCATACGGAAGATTGCTGTATTTAGGGTAATTGGGACTCTGAGAGAGAGAGATTAAATGAGAACATTTGGGGGAGCAATGATTGCACTTGAGGCGACAACTTCCTCTTTGCATCCTCTTTGAGAATTAAAGAACCGGAGAATCTCCATGATTTGCCAATGTAAAGATTATATAATGAACGCCAATTTTTGATAGTATTCTCCAATAATGCAGATTGGACTCGCTAATTCAGACTCAGATAGGCACACCTTTTGAGGATTGACGAGAACTCGATAGTACATGCAGGTCAACAGAGCTCACAGCGACATGTGAATGCTGACTGTGCATAACATGCACGAATCAAAATGCAACAAAAAAAAAAACAAAGAAAAAGAAGGAAGGAAGGAGGAGGAGAAGAAAGAGTGAACGAAGAGGGACGAAGAAGGCAAATAGATTTGAGTGCAAAAAAAAAAAAATTAAAGGATTGCTTGCTGCATGAGGCGTGCCTGGACCAAACAATCAGAACTTTCATGATTCCTCCGCATATTTTACTGCCAAAGATCTCGTGATAACCATCTTGGCTTATCATTAATCTATTGATTTATTTCAATATTGTAGCCAAAATCTCTTGTGTTTTCTGCTTCACTTTCTTCTATTTATCTTTTTTTTAAAGCATCTTTATTAAATAAGGACTAGAAAGAGAGATCGGACATCCCACTTTTTAATGTCTAGTTTAATTGTTGCATCTTCTGAGCTTGAGCAACGTGCAAAGCTATTTTCCAACGATAGAGCTCTATCAGACAAAAGGGTATACATGGACCCCTACCTATTGCATGCATGCATGGTACAGTCATGGAATAATAACTTTAGTAATGATTTTCATGGAAAATGAAAGCATAGAGTAAGAATACTGAGCGCTATAATCAAATAATTTGCCATGTAATGCTTAGCGTTAATAGAAACTCATATTTTCAAGTACTTGCCCTTCATGGAAAATGCGATTTAATTTTACACCAATTAAAAGATAGCGATACGAGAAAAAATATGGCTTATAAAACAAGAATCAACACAACCAAACTCTTTAATTGCAGTTCAGGCTTGGCATAGAATAAGATAAATGTAATTTAGTCATCCTCTTTTTGACAAGATGTGATGGATCTTCGGCTTCACCATACACAATTTGTCTTAATGCCCAAGAGTTGTAA
Source organism: Rhodamnia argentea (assembly GCF_020921035.1). NCBI lineage: Eukaryota > Viridiplantae > Streptophyta > Magnoliopsida > Myrtales > Myrtaceae > Rhodamnia > Rhodamnia argentea. The sequence goes on along the minus strand of NC_063154.1, from coordinate 28,033,503 downwards.
TTTGATTATTTCCATCAATATATTCCTTGAAGAATGCAAAGAGAATTGTCTTCTCGCATGCATTTTGAACAAGCAATGTCTGAATGGGAAAGCCCATAATATAAGCACACATAATGAGAAAAATAAGAAAGAATAGAAAAGATGAGCTATTTTGACTTAAGCAATTGTAAAATTAAGAAAAATAGAAAATGTCAGCTTGACCTTGACTATAACCATGGCTAAGGAAAATCCATCATGCATGAGTGAAGGATGCTCCTTGTTGCCATCGGAGCCAAAATTTGAAGAAACAAATTTGTTTCTTTAAATGCATGAACCCAGTCTTCATGAACTAAATTCATCTCACTCTTTGTATTAAGTGATATTCACCGGATACTCAAATGATAAAAATTGCAACCCAAATATTCATGATTGAGATTTTTATTTTATTAATATTCCATACTTTTCGCGTGTCTAAATATGAGTTGTGATCGATGGATTGTAATAGCAAATAATGGTCATTAGAGGTGATGATGTATTGCAAACGTTCAATTAAAAGTACATGTGAAACCTTGATGGACCCTGAAACCTATGAAAAAGTAGATTTCAGATTCCATGGTATACATGATAGGTTCCAAGTTTCAAAAATTGGAGAACCGATTTCGACAAGTAGATTTTAGGTTCTAGGTGGAATATAGATCGATCCAGGAAACGCTCACCCCTAGCCACTCCCATTCATGCACGTGATAAGTAGCATCTTTAAGTCTCTTTCATGATATTAATATTTTCATCTATATTTGTATGTGGACACTTGTGTGAATCAACACAGAGTGACGATTATAATATGAAACGCATCTAACACATGTAATCAAAACACAATTATTAAAATGATTCGACTCAAATCATTACTCATCTAATATGTACTTTATATATTTTGTCATTCTTTGATATAAAAAAAATGTATTTAATAAAGAGAACAAAAAGACAAGGACAGATCATACCCGCTTGACTTATAGTTCTATTCAGCGATGGCAATATGTTTCAGAAAACCATAACTCAACTTCAGTTTGACGAGGTGTATATAAGGCACTTAAAATTTTTAGACCAATCAAAACGAGATTAAAAAAGAACAGCCAATTGCATGTAGTCTACGTCGGTTATCACCAAACTCATTTCCAACCCACTATGAGTCTAGCAAAATGAGCAAATAAATTATTGTTGCCATAATAGGGGAGATTCCCTTTTAGCGTCTCCAAATACTCTTTCATCAAAAGTTGAATGGCAATAGAAATGGTTTTCTTATTTTTCACTTGACCGGTCAATATCACCGATGTGTAAGTTTCCACAACCTTACCTCCATCTCTAATGAACAAGAATTGATTAGATACTAGTCCTAAACTCGCTCCTTGTGCGGGTCAATGAAGTCATATTGAAAATATAGAAGTAACATCATAATTAAGCTAATTGAAAAAGAAAAAAAGTTGAAAAGTTTAATTTTCAAAATGGTATACAAATCAAAACAACTCTAAAGCAAAAAATGGCAGTATTTTTTATATACATACTAAATATCAATTTTTGATTTCCCTCAATATATCCCTTAGAAAAATGCAAAGAGAATTGTTTGCCCGCGTGCATATTTGAACAAGCAATGTATGAACATTAAAGGCCATAATATAAGCACACAGAATGAGAAAAATAAGAAAGGATAGACAAGATGAGCTATTTCGACTTAAACAATTGTAAAAATAAGAAAAATAGAAAATATCAGCTTGACCTTGAAGGATGTTCCTTATTGCCATCGTGCATGAGTGAAGGATGTTCCTTATTGCCATCAGAGCCAAAATTTGAAGAAACCAATTTGTTTCTTTATGTGCATGAACCCATTCCTCATGAGCCAAATTGATCTCACTTTTTGTATTACGTGATTTTCACTAGAGTCTCAAACGATAAACATAGAAACGTAAATATGCATGACTGAGAATTTTACTTAATATTTCATATTTTTCATGTGCCTAAATATGAGTTGCGAAGAGTGAATTGTAATAGCAAATGACGATCATTAGAGATGATAATGCATTGTAATAATTCAATTAAGAATACATGTAAAACCTTGGTAGATCGTGAAACCTGTGAAAAGGTAGGTTCCAGAATATGCAGGATATGTTCCAAGTTCTAAAAATTGGAAAACCGGTTCCGATCTGTAGGTTTTAGGCTCTAGATGGAACTTAGATCGATTCTGGAATCGCTCACCCCTAGCCACACCCATCCATGCACGTGATAAGTAGCATCTTTAAATCTTTCATATAATATTAGTATTTTCATCTATATTTGTATGTGGGCACTTGTGTGAATCGACACAAACTGACCATTAGAATCTGAAACGCATATAACACCTTCAATAAAATGCAATTATTAAAATGATTTAACTTAAATCATCACTCTCCTAATAAGTACTTTATGTAGTTTGTCATTCTTTGATATAACAAATGTATTTAATAAAGAGAGCAAGACGACAATGACAGGCCATGCCCGCGTGACATGTAGTACTATTCGGAGGTGGCATATGTTTTAGAAACCCATAGCTCAATTTCAGTGTGCCGGGGTGTATAGAAGACACTTAAAATTTTTAAACCAGCCGAAATGAAATTAAAAAGAATAGTCAATTCCATGTGAGTCTACGTGGTTTGCACTATACTCCTTTTCAACCCATCATGAGTCTAGCAAAATAAGCGAATTAGTTATTGCTACTATAATGGGGAGATATCCTTTTGATGTCTCCAAATACTCTTTCATCAAAAGTTGAATATGGCTATAGAAATTGTTTTCTTGGTTGTTTACTTGACCGGTCAACATCACCGATATGTAAGTTCCCACATCTTTACCTCCACCTTAATGAACAAACATTGATTAAATACTAATCCTAAATTCGCTCCTTGTGCGGGTTAATGAAGTAACACGACAATAAGCTAATTGAAGAGGAAAAAAAATTTGAAGTTCAATTTTCGAAATGGTAGACAAATCAACTCTAAAACAAAAAATGGCCCTATTTCTTATTTACATACTGAATAGCAATTTTTAATAATCCACTTATTGACACATTAACACTCGTGCTAACTTAGACCCTTATATCTGATTAACGTTAACCATTAGCCAAAATAAGTCTTACCCGTCATGTTTTATCTTTCAAATTCTCACAGGTTTGCTGACAAAAAGCCCCTCAAATTATCCCTTTAAGTGAAAAGAAACTCGCAACGTGAAAATGTAAAACTATTCCTAAACTTGTATATTTATTATGAACAATTTATAATAAAAAATTTCATGACTTGTTAAATATTAGGAAGGGCGTCTTCTTTGTAATTAAGTTGATAAGGATGTTTTGTGGGATAACTAGCTAGTTTATGAGGAATAAGTGCATATAATCCTACAAACCAAACAGGTTAAGCATGCTAGATAAAAAAAACAGGTTAAGCATGCATAATTTTTTTATCGCAAAAAATAAGTTAATTTTGCATTACGTTTTCTTTCTTAAGAAAATAACAACATCAAAATAAAATTATCATATTATTCATGTTCTATAATTGCAAGATAGAATGTTATGTAAGTATAATTTACATGTATTGGAGAATAAGGGTCAGTTCAATTTTTTCACAATTTCTAAGAAAAGATAAGAGATTTAAGGAACATTTGACAATTATTTGACAACATTAATGTCGGATAAATTACGCGTGACTTGATCAAATGATTTGATTGCATTTTCCCATAGAAATTTAGGACTACATTGATTCAAAACACTGGTTTAGGACTTCCTAACTAATTTTCAAAGGTTCTGGTGGAACCGAAGGCCAACTATAGGGAATTTATTTATATATATATTATAATTTGGTAAGTTTTACCTATCTTTCCAACTGATTATGTGTCAGAGGCCAACCTTACTCACTATTAAATTTCGTAGCAATCCAAGAAAATCCCAGCATGACATCCACTCAAAAAACAAGTGTGATAACTTTTATACAGCGTTCATTTACGTATCATAACTTTTTTTTCGATTACTTGAATGTTATAAAATTTTAAAAGCATTCATCTTAAGTGTTATGCCACATCGGATATTCACTGTTTGGGGTGAACGTCTTAAAAATTGTATAATACTTGAATGATAGATTGTTTTGAAAGTTATAACTCTATCACCAATCAATAGACATAGAAATGGATGGTTTTTTAGCAAAGACCCAAACTACAAGGAAGAAAGAGCAGATGGGATACGGACTATCGAGCTCGTTAATCTAACCTTACTTAGGCCTTAACTAAACATCAATGAATTCCTTGGGCATAGAAATGGATGATTTTCTAACCGGCCGCCATCATCAATATCCATGTTTATATCATTTCTTCCATTACTAATGGACGGCCATTGATGATTCATCTGTCCTTTCACCCTTTACCAACGCAAATGATCATTTCATAATTTTTCACCACTAATGTACTAGTCCTATTCCATCCTTTTCATCATTTCCTTCACCATTAATGGACAAGCACTGATTAGGTACTAGCTCTAAACCTGCTCTTTCCACGGGCCAATGAAATCGTATTTAAAATATAGAAAACATTATCATTAAATAAATTATTGGATTAGAATGTCAATTGTACTTGTTACATCTAACGTAACTTCAATTTGAATTGTTATATCAATACTTCTAAGTAAATTAAACTTTTTCCATTCTTTATTAACATTTTTAACCAGTTTTCTTTTTTGAATACCTGTACTCTTTCCCGCACAAAATTAATATGGGAAAAGCTTCCGAGTCACCACTAAACATTGTTTTGTGGTCTCTCATTCCGATTGGGGTTGCTCCCCTTTTCTTTCAAATGCTTGGGTCCATTTGGAGTCTTTTACTGTTGACATTTACTTTTCAAATATTGCAGTTACCACAAATCTTTTCTTTCAATTTTAATTTTTTCAAAGGATAGAGAGGGTGAAAAACAGCAACATTTTGCTGGGAAAGTTAAAAATAAGCGGCTAGGAAAAAATAGAAGATGGGTATGGACGGAGCTGGACATGATAGAAATGGATGGCCTTTTTTTTGGGTGCATTTTACCGTTCCTCGATCGGTCCCCATCGCTAATGTTCAAGTCCCCACGTCCTTTCTTCCAGTGCTCAAGGACAACCATGTGAAAAGGGCAGAGTCGTGGGAGACGGAGGGAAAGAGAGAGTAAATGAGAGTTGCTGGGGCAGCTGAGACATGGCCTTTAATGCGACAGCTCCCTCTTTCTGCATTTTACTGTTCCTTCACTTGACCGGTTCCCATCGTCAATGTCTATCTCCACCTCCTTTCGTCCATCACCACTGAACAAACATCTAATAAACGTAAGACTGCCGTACTGAGGGTCGTTGTGAGAAAGAGAGATATTTAAAGGCGCGTTATATTTGATAACCTTTTTAATTTTCTATTTTTCTGTTCTTTTATATTTTGAAACGAAAAAAAAGGAAATTTATTTATGTACGTCGATTGATTTTTTTGTTTCTGAAAATAAATCAGTGGCCACGAAATAGATTTGAAATAAAAATAAGAAAATAAAAAAGTAGCTTTTTTATTTTCGAGAACAAAAATAGAAACAATGTCATTTAAAAAAAACAAGTTCAATGTAATTTAATGCTCGTCTTTGTAATCACGAATCCACCATCGGTCACCCGCCGCCGCTAATTGTCACCGTCGCCGATCACCGCTTGCCAAAAAACCAGCAGGGGTCTGCTAGTCGCCCCGCTCACCGCCGTCTGTCACCCTCGTCGATATAATTATTTTAGGAATGTATCAAACACATTTAATTTTTTTTTAAGAACAAAAATTTTATATAATCACCAAATGCGTTCTTTTGCTCAGAAACTCGTTCAAAAAATAAAAATAGAAAAAGCTATTTCTAAAAATAAATTATTCTCAAAAATAAAATATTACCATACGCACCACCTAAACGAGATCACGTTTCATGCCACAACTTCATCTTCCAGCATCCTCATAGTCGTGTGACAACTGATTGGAAAGAAGCTTGGCAAACTTCAGTTAAAGCCTTAGCCGCGTTAGGGCATGGGGATGCCCATTGAGAAATAAGTGGATGGGGATCTCGCTGATTTGCCAATGTAAAGATTACATATTTACATTGCAAAATATGAAAAATAGAAAATATCAACTTGACCTTGCCTATAACCATGGCTTAGGAAAATCCATCATGCATGAGTGAAGGTTGTTCCTTGTTGCCATCGGAGCCAAAATTTAAAGAAACAAATTTGTCTCTTTAAATGAATGAACCCAGTCCTTCAACATAGAAATGGATGATTTTCTGCATTATTATTTCTTTACTGAGGCTAGGCTCACCATCAATATCCATATCTCCATCATTTCCTTCACTACTGACGGATAGACATTAATGGGTAATCCGTCCTTTCACTCTTGCCATAGTAAATGGTCAACCATCCTTTTTTTCACCGCTAATGTGTTACTCCTAATCCATCTTTTCATTATTACCTCCACCGTTAATGGACAAACACTAATTAGGTACTAATCTTAAATCCGCTCTTTACACAGGTCAATGAAATCATATTCAAAATATAAAAATAACTTCATAACTAAGCAAAGACTGTTGTACACGTTGATCACCTCCGTCAGGATAAGAACGGTGGACTTTTAAATAATTTGTATGATTTTTTCTGCATTTTACTGTTTCTTGATCAGTGACTGTCATTAATATCTAAGTCTCCACGTCCTTTCTTCCGCCGATCATGGCGTTTGATGCGACAAGTCCCTCTTCGTAGAAATGGGTATCTTTTTCTGCATTTGCTGTTCCTTTATTAATTAGTACCGTTAGTGTGTTAAGTGATTGGAAAAAAGCTTTCCCTTCACTTCAATTAAACCTTTAGTTGCGTGAGGATATGTGATGTCCCGGTAAGAGTTAAAAGAGAAGGGTGATCTCAATGATTGGCCAATGCAGAGATGTTCTCCTTATTGACATTTTAGATTTAGACTAATTTAGATCCTCATATCTAATTAATATTAACCAATATTTGAGAATAAGTCTTGACATTTCACATATTAAATTTAGCAGATTTGTTGATAGAAAGCCCCTCTAAGCATCCCTTTACATGGAAAACATAAAACCTCAGTTCACAAAATAAAATTCAAGTCGTTTAATTTTTATGCCAACCATAATTATTAGATTAGAATGTGCAATAATTATCATAAAATTGCCATAGGATGATATAGTTTGGAATTTTGTTAGTATCTCTCTGTTCTTGCTCTTTTAAAAATTACTTATTGATATGAGTTTAATGTAAAATTTTTTAATTATTCTCAAACGGTAGCATCGATCGATAATTTTCTTCGGTTTTTCTTTCGAGAAAGAAAGAGCGAAGTCTCGCACCAATAATGCAGTGTGGTGTTGTGTCCACTCGAATTCCTCACCTAAGCTGTCAGAACTTTCGTCCTTTTCTCTTTCAAATTTCTTGACGAATTGTTCCATTTCCCACTACCTAAACAATAGTCTGTCCTTGTGGTACATCAATGGAGGTCACATGGAGATGTGTCGGCATTGACCCCACGAAATAAAATTAGTCTCGTGCATGAGTCAATAAAGCAATAATAAAAAAAAGGCAACATTTGACCCAAAACAAAGAAGAAAAAGGAAACAAGGGAAACAAAGCTGTTCTAGACACTTCAAATGTGTGCACCTCAAATGATACTCAGTAATGTTTTGTGAGTTGCTACGTATATTTTTAGCAAAGATTTTGAAAAAACAAAGGTTTTTAATTGTTGAGAGCACGTAGTAGAAATCCAGCTTGAAGATTACCAAGAGAGAGTCCAAGTTTGACCGTGTCAACATATCAAATTGAATTCATATTCACTTAAAAGCTTAAATTATTGAGTTATGGATCAATTTAGATATATTAACTACCCTACAATATACGAATTTTCGATGCGGCATTTATTTAACACAACTCACACGTATAGCTAAATATTATTCATTGCATTTTCCAAGAAATAGATGATGGCTCGAACTAGTTCCGGAGGAGGATTTGATGATTAATAAGGGATTTAGGCATCGTAGTAATTAAATTTTTTGCAAACGTTGTCGGTAGGTCTTTGAATTCTTTTTTTTTTCTTCAATCAATTGTGTCTGTTCATTGTATATTTAGTTTGTATTCTTTCAAATCCTCTTTGTCAAACATGCAAACGGAGTTGGTCATGATGTGGACTATATGCATCGGATATCGTTCAACTATCGCGTCATGGTGTTAGAACATGTCATGAGTTTGAGCTCGAAGCGAAAATCTAAATATTTTGATTTGGATATTTCGTATTTTGATTGATATCACGTTAGTTAAAGAAAGTCCGAATTTGAATGTTCTTGGATATCTACGACTATGCACTACGGAAACATATATTCTGCTCGGTGATAATCGAAGTTGGAGAATAAATCATCTTTCCTATTGGCAGTTGGAGTCTGCGCTTGAAACAGGAAAGTCCAAGTGGACTGTGATTCGGTCAGCAAAACAGCAAATATATGGACTGTCGTAGTTGGATTAAAAAGGGCTTGATATACATATTTGCTTGGATCATTAATTTGTCTTCAAAGCTACGGTTGATAGGCAAAGGGGACTTCTTCGAGGATTATAAGCGTTGCATGTAATTGCTTCGCTAATTGCATCCTGGTGAGTGTTAGATAGCTAATTAAATTTTGTTATTAGATTTGCATAATTCTTTTGTAAAACTGAGAGATTATTTCGTGAGGAATCGAGGGTTAACACTGTGTGTGTTATTGGATGCAATTGAGGTTGGAAAACGCTGAGAGTGTTTGGATAACTCGAGTGTGGTTTATAATATCCGTGCATCGCTTAATATATAGTGGAATTCGTTACCGCTCTCCCAATAGATGTAGGTCTCTACGATCGAACCACATACATGTGATGTCCGATTTTTTTTTCTTGTTTTGTCTTTTATTGTTCGATCGCTTAGTTCTACGCAACAATTGATATCAGAGTTGGGCTTATTTGAGTTGAAGCGAATCGATGACGATAGAAGAAGCTAAGTGAAAATCGATAGATTTGATGGAAGGAATTTTGATTTCTGGAAGATACAGATTAAGGATTATCTGTATTAGATGAAACTGTATTTACCATTGTCTAGGGAGAAGCCAGATGGGAGAAGCCACATACAATGAAGTAAGCCGACTGGGAAATATCCATAATAAATTGCCATATGATGATATGATCTTAATTTGGTCATTGTCTCTCTCTCTCCTCTTGCTCTTGCTCTTTTAAAATTACTCATCATAATTTTCTTTGATTTTTCTTTTGAGGAAAGAAAGAGCTAGGTCTCATACCAATAATGCAGAATGGGCCCAATAATTCAGAATCGGATGGGCGCATCTTTTGAGGATTGACGGGAACTCGATGGCATATCAAGATCAATGGAGCTCATAACGACATGTGCTTGCAGACTCTGCAAATCATGCATGAATCAAAAAGGCGACCAAAAAAAAAAAAAAGGAGAAACAGAGAGAAAATGAAGAAAAAGAAGGAAGGAGGAGGAAAGATGGTTCTGCGGAGGAGAAGAAAGAGGGAAACAGAGCAACTTATGTCTTAATGCCTGAGTGGTTGCTTGCTGCATGAGGCGTGCTTGGACCTAACAATCAAAATTGTATTGATTCCTCTGCATATTTTTATCACCAAAAGATCTCGTGATAACCATCTTGGCTTATCATTAATCTATTGATTTATTTCCACATTCGCAGCCAAAATTGCTCGTGTTTGCTACTTCACTTTTGTCTATTTTATCTTTTTTTTCAAAAAATGCATCTTTATCAACGGTGCAGTCGAGAGGGAGATGGGACATCCCGCTATTTAATGTCCAGTACAATTATTGCATCTTTCGGGCCCGAGCAACGTGCAAAGCTATTTTCCAATCTCAAGAGAGCTCCATCAGACAAAAGAGTACATATGGACCCCCACCTATGGTTCAGTCATGGAATAATAACTTTAATAATAACTTTATTGCATGCATGTTCCCGTCATGGAATTGTGGTCATAATCTATGGCAGCCTTCTCGGAATACTCGAAGATCCAGGCTCCGGCCACATGTTGATTGAATGTGGACGCAAGAGGGAGTGGGGACTCCCCATTTATCTCATGTCTTAGTTAAATTATTGCATCTTGTGAACCTGACCCACGTACACAGCTTTTATCCAACGGTAGAAATCTATTGACTGGGAATCCCATGGAGATATTCGTATGTCGTTACAGTCTGAAAAATAAGAGCAACAAGTGGTTCTAGGAACAAAGACCCTCGTGTCTCAACTGATATTAGCCATTAATTGAAAATAAATCTTGACTTTTCACGTAGTATCTTTTCCAGATTTGTCTATGGAAGGCCCCTCAAGAAGCCCCTTTAAGTGAGGAAAAAATAAAAGAATCAGTTCACGGACTAAAATTGAAGTTGTGTCATCTTTATACCAACCATAATTACTAGATTAAAATGTGAAACAACGACCATAAAATCGCCATTTGATGATATGCTTTAAATTTTGTTATTGTCTCTCTGTTCTTGCTCTTTTTTAAAAATTACATATTGATGCGAGTTTAACAAAAAATTTTCCTACTATTGTCAAAGGGCAATATCGATTCACAATTTTTTTTGCCTTTTTTTCTAAGAAAGAAAGAGCTGAGTCTCACACCAATAATTCTAGTGGGAAGGGCGCACCTTTTCAGGACATCTTCTTCGGCAGAGACCGATGAGAACTTGATGGTATAAGACCCTGCACTTCATCATCAAGATGTGTGCACCTCAAACGCTACCCAGAAATATCTTCTGTGTCGTTCCCGAAATTGCATTCGAAATGTTTCTTCTTCTTTATTTATGTTGAACAACTCATTATCCTATTGCTTGTGTAAGACGAGATAGAAAAGATGAGATATTTCGACCTAAACAATTTTAAAGATAACGGATATAGAAAATACCAGCTTGAACTTGATGACAAAAATGGATTAGGAAAATCCATCACGCATGAGTGAAGGATGTTCCTTGTGATCCAAATGATCTCACCCTTTTGCATTACGTGATTTTCAGTAAAGGCCCAAGTGTTAAACGTTGAAATCCAAATATCTCCCAAATATCATTGTGTGGAGTTTGTACTATCTGGAAATAGAGTTTCACGAAGAAGGGAGGTGATCAAAACTATCTAGGCGCAAACGATCGATTTACTCGAGAAATTACAAAATGTACAAGGTTAAGATTGGGTCGTAATCAATATGGAGACATACACAAAAATATTTTATTTTCATTCTAGGTATTGGTTCTTTAGTACTGTTGGGAAATTGTACGGTTAGTATTGAATTCGAGTCATAAATCTTTCAATCGAATCAATTTAATTCTAACTTTTAAAGGAAAAGTGTAATTATGCCCTCTCGGTCGAGCTTCGCTTGATTTGTTTGATGTGTCAGCCTAATCATGGCTAATTGTCTTATGCGTGGGAGTGATAGTGCGGCATGGATTAAAATTACATAAAAGAACAGTATTTGTTCATGGATAAACGGCGTCGTTGCTTGGTGATGCCTCCCCAATTGCCGATGAATGAGGCGGTACCACCGTACTAGATCCAACCACATCTTTTATTGAATGTGGACGGGAGAGATAGGGAGTGGGGACACCCCATTTATCTCATGTCTTAGTCAAATTATTGCATCTTGAGGACCGGAGCCAGGGCATAGCTTTTTTCCAATGACAGAGCTCTATCGATTGGGAATCCAATGAAGATATCCATATCTCTTTACAGCCTTAAAAAAAGGAGCAACAAGTGGTTTCAGGAACACAGGCCACCATGAAGCGACGCGCGGAAGTTGCTTTGCCGACAACTTTAGGCCGGTTTTTTATCCGGGAGATATTTAGTCCAATTTTCTTTGTTGGTTCTCATTGGACGAGCTAAAGACATTAAAAAGTATGGAGTATTAAATTATGAAATTGTACGTACCGTTCAATTACGTGGACGTGCTCCTGATTCAAAGATACTGTGCTTATGGATCAGTAGCAGCGGTTGGGGCTTTATTTGTACAAATTGCTGCTGATGTTACTCCACCAACAAAAGAGAGAACTCCGCTCTTAGGACACGAAACCAAACACACCGACACCCATAAGAACAGTATGGACATCAACAGTTGGTGAACAATAAGGGAAAGAAAAATGAAATTTTGGCCCTTGATTGGCGCTCGTAAATGACAAATTCAGGTCCAACACGCACCCACACACTCCCCTCGCATCTTCACCAACCTCCATTATTGTCTCCAGAATCACCCAAGATAGGGTTTTTTTCCAAAATAATTTTTTTAAAATAAATATTTACAAAATTATTTTTTAAAAATAAATATTTACTGATTTGGGCCTCGTTCGGCGGTTGAATTACCGAGTGAGGCCCGCTCGGCAGTGGGCTTGCCGAGCAAGGCACAAATCCTGCCCGTAATCTTTTTTTTTTTTAATTTCGTATTTTTTTTAATTATTGATACTTAGAATATTTATCTTATTTATAATTTTTTTTCTTGTGAAGTTTATATTTATAACATTATTAGCAATAATTAATGTAAATATTTATTAAGATATATAATTAATAAATAATGTTGTGATATAATGTAATATAGCCGTAGGAATATGTTGGAAACCGCAGTAATAGATATATGAGAAACCGCAGCAAAAGAGTTAAAAACCGCATGAAAAGATTAAAAACCGCAACAAAAGAGTGGAAACGAATAAAGAAAAGACAAAACTTTGGAAGGGCATATCTCATCGCTCGGGCGTCCGTTCGAGACGATTTTTTTTTTTGATTTCACGTAATTTTTTACGAGTTTGGGCCGAGCGAGGCCCAAACTCGTAAATATTTAAAAAATAATAATTTTGTAAATATTTATTTTAAAAAAATTAAATTGGAAAAAAACCCCCCAAGATAAGGGTAAGAGAGAGAGATGATGATGATGATGAAGGAGACGGGGAAGCAAGAAAATCCAGATGCAAGGGACCCAGGAAAAATTGCAGAAAGAGTAGAATCCATGTGTGTCATTTTCGTCGCGTTTCCATGAAGAAAGCCAGCTCGGACACCACATGTTTCCACTCCGACCGCCCCCACATGGGACTCTGGAAAAGTTGCTAACGATCGACAGGGCTTTGCAGATGCACGAGGCTCGTTTGGTACTGTCTATCGTTTAGCAGATCTTTGCTTTGATTCTTGATGGCAGGTTTTGTTATGGAGGACATGCAAGAAAAAGGTTAAAAAAGAGGAGTACTTGCGCTCGTGTTTGGAATGGGAAGATGATGATGACCTCCGCATAACCCCGTGAATCTATCTCTTGTCTTTACTAATTTACTCTCTTTTAAAAAAAAGTAATTATTAAACAAGTCACCTGACGTTATTGGAAAATATTTTTGAGGAAGTCATTTTTTACTAAAAACTAATTTTTCAGAAAAAAAAAATTAGGAAATGATGGGTGTTAACAAGGGGGCTTTTCTGGTTCGTGGCCCAATTCACATAGCTCACAAGATAAAATTTCGCTTAAGTCCATCAAGCCCATCAAGGTAAAATTATGCAGAGCAGATACATTCTTGGACCGATTCCCTCTATATGCCCAATCCACATGTATTCTCCAGAACTCAGTGGAGGGGAACTTTATGATTCATAATGTGGTAAAAAAACTGAGTGGGCATTTTAGCTGACAGACAATCAAGTTTGGGTATCGAATTGGCACTAATTAGATAAACTAGTGTAATCAGCATTACTGAAGATGGAGACTTTTGAACACCATGTTGTTCCTATCAATGAGCTCATGTACAGGTTTCTCCTTTATCCAGACAAGTTTCTCTAGCAAATGTGAACCAACCATCAGAGAAGTTCGTGGTACGGTGTTGCCGATTGGTGGCTAGCTTCGCCAGCTCTGATATGTTTGAATTCTAAAAGTTCAATATCAATTCAATGGTACCAAATCTATCACCTGAATTGATACAAACACAAACATAAATGCCATTTTACAATTACTGTTCTGATAGCCTTTTTACCAAGTTCCATTACTCGGTCATTAGTGTGGTCGGTAAAGCATGAGCACTTCAACGAAAATAACATGTCATGGGGTTTCATGCTCAAGATATACCGGTGATGAATGGAGATCATATTGGTACCACTTGTCCTTTCATAACAAGAGATTGCCAAATCGTCATTTTGGAAAACAGATACACTGATTCAAATTCTTTAGTTCTTTCAAGAGGGCAATATGAGGCCATTGATGAGTAGAACAATGAAAAACTGGCTCGGCTTGGCTCACTTGACATTTAGGCTATTTGGTCTGATTTGCAGTAAGGAGAAGGAGATTCTCATGGGCACATATCTGAACCGAAAACGAGTTTCTAGGAAATGATTTAGCATAGTTTGCTAATCAATAAGTGTGAACATGGAAACTGGAAATTTTTTTACACGCTCTTAGTATTAGACATAACTATTTACTACAATTTGAGCCCCTCAAATCAATGCCATCATTCAGCATACCAAAAGCTTATCATCAAATTTTTGAGAATTTGGAAAGCGATCAATGACAGGTCACACCTCCAAATTATCCCGAGGAGCAATCCCGAACTTCTTTTGCTCGTTGGTGTTCGAAGCTTAGTTCCTTTTGGCCTCAAGCATACTTATTTGAAAAGTCAGATCGGTGAGGGTGCAAATTGTCGCGACCTAAAAATTGAATTTTTTCAGGTTAACGGATTATTAGGTTAATTAGATTAACTAACCTAATTCGGACTCTCCCAAGACCTACCGAATCGCAACTTAGGTTCAATTACATGCCAAGATTTTAAATTGGAGCCGCCACTAATCTTTTATGGTAGGTAGATTAGAAACCTAAATAAAGTATTCGGAAGAAAATACTTTATTTCATACGAACCAGAGATTAAATGGATTCGGGGACTTTGTTACATTAACTTTTCAATTAATGCCCTTTCGGTACCCGATTTTCATGAAAAATCCTTAGTTTGATGATTTGAATTAAATTTTTTTTTGGGGTTTTCTTTTATTAAATGCAATGCTAATGCAATCTACCTATATGACAAATGAGATGTAATGACATGGCAAAACTACGTGACATGGCATAATGACGTGGCAAATATGCATGACAAAGAAAATATAACAATGCAAACTAAACTATAATGCTATGCAACGTGGATGGTATTTTTGGTATATTTTTGTGTATTTTCGGATTCATGAAAAAATAAAGGTAAAAACTACTCTAACGTGAAGTAACATCTAATTTAACTTAAGAAATTGATTTCTCAAAGTCCTAATTTTATTAGACATTATTTTCATGCAAAACGTGAAGAGAAATGTGATTTAGCTTAAGAAAATGTGACATCTTTTTTGGGATTTTTTAGGAATTTATTTAAACCATGAAAACAATGAAATTTGAACAAAAATAAACAATATTGCCCATAAAACACCTTTAAATCCGAAATTCCGATTTTTATTCACAACATCCCCCGAGATTAGGGTTAGCAAGTGAATATATTATAGAATTACCGTCGTCCCTATATACATAGGGCAAACCTTGAAATTCTATTTAGGAATTAGCGATCCGCTCCTCGAGATCGAGGATTTGATATCTAATTCACACGTACGGGCACGATCGTACTTCGAGATCGAAGTCATATGTTGCCTTTAATGTACGTTTTCCGAGGGACAAGGCACAATTGGGGAGCATGTGTTATGGGCAAGTTTGTTTAAAGATGTTCAAACTTTATGACAATAAATGGCAAACAACATGCAGAATATAAACATGCCAAATATAAAAGTAAAAACCAACCAAGGCTGCATGAATTTCGAAAATCCATAGGGGATTACCAAAATTTTAAAGGGCATATGGCCCTATCCTCAAAGGATATCGATATCTTTTAAATTTAGGAAAAGTTATCTCTTGAGATCTTCAAAGTGGATTAGATAATTTTTCAGACAATTTTTCAAGTGTAAAAGATATGATAAGGATTTTTTAAGGATTCCAATTTAGACACAAGATAATCTTCAATATTCCAAAAGATGTGTGTAATATCTTTAAGATATGATAGGACTTCAGATTATCTTAAATTTAAATCAAATATCCAAAGATATACTATGCTCAAGATATGTACAATTTTGAAAATGGGAGATATGCTCTACGTTCAAAATCCACCAAACTAGGCAACCATATATCTGAAATTTACTTCATCCACCGAATATTCAAATCAAGCAAGCAATTTTCCAAATATCAATAGATTAGAAAGGTTACCTAATTTGATCTTGAAGCAAACTTGAACACCAAGCGACTTTGCTTAGACCGATCGGCTGAGATTTGTGCGCCTAAGGAAACCTTGGCAAGATGAACTCGCAGCAGCTAATTTGAACCTTAGTCCACGCCAATTTGCAAGGAAAATCACTCTAAAACGCTGAGCTAATCGTCTTTTAACAACGACACAAATCTGCACCGATTAGTAGCAAAAATACCCAAAAAAACAAAGCTGTTTTGTGCTCGATCCAGCAGTGAAAAGCCACTAAACAGCAGCTAGATTACTCCCTTAACAGCTGTGGAAAACCGGACTAAACAGTGGCCGAATTACGCACTAAGTAGCAGCAAAATAAACCTCGAACAGCAGTGAAAATAGGGCTGGAGAGCAGTGGATCCGGGCACCAATCAGCAGCGAAGAACGGCCCCAAACAGTGACGAAACCGGTATTGAACAGCAGGAAGATTGGGTACTCAGCAGCAAGATTCGAGGTCGAATCATTAGCAAAAAGGGGCACCTAGCCAGGAGGAGAAGCACCAAACACAACCAATCCACCTTTAAAAAAACTTCTCTCTTTTTCTCTTATGCTCACGTGTATCCCCTTTCTTTTTGTGAGCAGGAAATTGCCGTCCCCCCAAAACCCTAGTGAAAGAGCTCTATTTATAGAGAAAAGCTTTGCAAGCTTGGGGCTTAAGTTTTGTTAATCCCGCCAAACAAACCCGGGATCAAAGTATGTGATCAATTAAGTCCCAAAGGATCCAATTGCATTAATTTGATTGAAATTTTTGGCACATAATAATTGACATTTTTAATTAAGGCCTTTAAGCTTAAAATAGCCCCAAATTCTTCTTTGAATTGCCGGTTTTTTTTATTTAAGCTCATATCATCTAACAAATCAAGCTCAAATCTTCCGCCGTCGGTGGTCCAATGCAAAATGCAATGCATGAATACTAAAATTAAATGAAAAAGATGAGCTATTATTTTTGGTAGGAATTAAAATTTAACTCCAGATTTTTATGCAAAATAAATGAATAAGGAGAAATCAAAATTTAGGTGTCAACAAATGCCCCTCTTTGAATGGAAGCTCGCAGAGGTTTCGCTCAAAGACAAAATTGAAACCTAAATTTTGACAATGCAAATGATGAACGATGAAGATTTTTTTTTTTTTTGGGAGTTCTAATCCCATTTTCTTGATGCAAAGGAAATGATGCATGGTACGCAATGCTATAAATAACATGTGCCAAAACTTCTCATTTTCCCATATTAGAGAAACCCGCATATGGATCGTATACGAGAATACCTGTTTTACCGGATACCTCATAAACCGATGATTCTCTTAATTTCCAACCTTCTGATGCGAGGATTTCAAGGTACTGGGCCCATCCGTTATCGTAGACCTCTCCCCGACGCGAGACAACGTAAGATATGTGTAGTGTTAAAGATATGTTTTTCGGGATCACAAGAGCAAATCGAGATTATGAACCCGAAACAATATTCAGATCACAAGAGCAAATCGAGATTATGAACTGAATAAATATTAAAGCCACAAGAGCAAATCGAGATTATGACTTTAACAAAAATTTATCGAGACCACGAGAGCAAATCCATCCTGGTTCGATAAAATTATCTCATGAAGTTAATCATGAGTTAAATAAATATCCAGACCACAAGAGCAAATCGAGATTATGAACTGAATAAATATTAAAGCCACAAGAGCAAATCGAGATTATGACTTTAACAAAAATTTATCGAGACCACGAGAGCAAATCCATCCTGGTTCGATAAAATTATCTCATGAAGTTAATCATGAGTTAAATAAATATCCAGACCACAAGAGCAAATCGAGATTATGGATTGGAAAACTATTCAGATCACAAGAGCAAATCGAGATTATGATATGAATAAAAGAAATCAAGAACACGAGAGCAAATCCATCAATGAACTTGATAAAGATTTATTGAAACCATGAGAACAAATCCATCCATGGTTTGATAAATACCTCATGAGAGCGGGTCGATCATGAGCGGGATATGTACCCGACCACAAGAGCAAATCGAGACTATGAACTCGGATAAAGGTACCATGAGAGCAAGTCAATCATGGACTAAAAGCATAAGTATAAGGAGTGTATTATCCGAACCGAATCGGTATTGAAGAAATGTGTCACCCGAGATGAATCAAGTCAATACACAAGAGGTCAAAATGACAACTAAAGTCAATTTTGAAAAGGGTTCGAAAAACTTACCTGGATTTTCCGAGCAATGAATAGGAATGGGCTAGGCCGATCGCATCATACCTACTTAATGACTTGTGGTGCAATTATGAGCAAATGCAACATCATATGTTAACAAATTTTGTGAGCTTTTTGCTTGCATTATAAAGCTTCACTGGGGAATTCTATCAATGAGGCAAGCCTGTCTGATCCTTTTGATAAATCTGAACAAATTGAATGAGGAACCTTCAATGAAAAGGACTTTCACTCATTCTCATGAAAAGGCTTTTGAAACCCGACCATTGATCTTTGGTACGAGAATTACTCAAAAATTTGCCATCATCACACTTGACAAGGGTCCAGGTATTCTCGCAATCGATATGACTAGACCAATCCGTGAGGTCTTTTATAGGGACCGTAATTCGGGCTTGGTCAGAGGTTTATCAAAGGGGACTCGTATGAGTCATTTTTGGCTTTGAAATGAAATGAAATTCTTGTCACCTGCATCGGGTTTACAAATCAGGAACCCCGCAAAATGAGAGAGAAATAATCTTGCTCGAACTTCTTCAAGCGATGCTTAAAATCATTTAACCCTACGTTAACTCAAGTGCCCTAATCAGAAGAGACTTTGAAAGGTTGTAACGTGGGTTATGATAAAGGACCGAGGAACGAAAAGGCTAGTTTTTGGCTCGGAAAAATATATGAGAAGGGTTTGATGTTGGTGATCATTGTAGATTTGTCACCGATCTTGGCCTTCCGAAATGATCTCCAAAGGATATTACTTAAGGAATGGTACGAGCCTTGCTGGGGATCGCACTTTGCAAACCAATATAACATACAGCCACATATACTCAAGATTCAAATGTACTCCGCAAATGAATGGGCATTGGCTTTGCTTTTGTTAGGCACTTTGCTTTTTCGTGCCCGGGATTTTCTTGTGGGATCAGCCTTCATTTTTCTTACTCCCGACTCTCATTTTTCTTTTTTTTTATTATTTTTTTTTCGAGAAGAGATTTTTTTTCTTTGAGAGCTCTTCGACATCTCTCTGTTTTGCTTTTTTTTTTTTTTTGCTCTTTTCTTTTTCGAGAGCGGGCCCTTCTCCTTTAGGCTAAATTTGCCTCTCCTTGTTTTACAATCCCATGATTTTGAGCCAAGAATTACAACAAGAATAAACATTTACAAACAAAAATTATGTAAAATATAAAAAAAACTAGCATACAAGAAATGAGTCCATTTGGGGATTCTCTGTTGACCCGACCATCTCCAACTCTAATCCTTGGGAAAATGCTATCTTTATCTTTGGAATGAGCAAATGATCACCAACAGGGGCTCAAGAAATGAATTTGCAGGCTCAAGTGGGCTATGCAAAGAATGAAATGTATAGGATAGAGAAATGAATGCTCTTCGTCATCCTAAGGCACTTGAGTTAAAGTTCGAGTAAAATGCAAAGAAATACCCGAAGATTGATGTTAGTCCGAGCAAGAAAATTTCTAACCATTTACCTCGTTACGTTGGTAGAATTTCCTCGTCTATGCCCCGATGTGGGGTGGTTCTTGATAGGGGTAAAGAAATGAAACCACCGCTCAAAAGGGGTTAATCAATGGATCACCTGTAGTGTTTGGGATAGAGAACTGAATGCCTCTGTCATTTCGGCTATCGTACCTTTTGCGAGAAAACCCTTTGCCTTGTGAAATGCGGAGCCTAGCTACCGCTCAACTCACTGGGGATTAAAATGTTGGACGTATATGGAAATGTCTTGCCTTTCATCATCCTGTCATGCCCCATTCTGTATATTTGATTCATGATATGCGGTTTATACTTCCTATTCAGAATTGATAAATTAAACATAAAGAGCAATCATACATAAACCATGCAATGGGTGAGCATCATGCAAAATGTAGTAATCTCAAACAGCTTGTCATGCTTTATGAAAACGCATTTGCCCGAAGAATAAAATATGCAAGCACGAGAAAAATTCTTGGGGAATGGGGGATTGTGGGTTGCCCTAGAATATGTGAATGGATCGAGCAAGTTGTGAAGCTTAGTCCCCGAATGGAGGAGTGACTCGTCCATGACTTTGCCCCTACATAAGAAAAAATGTGCCCGAATAATAAATCGAGTAAAGACTTGAGAAGTTTTGATTGACCAATATTGTTGACCGTCACAATGGGTCGCATGCCCCTGCAAGAACAAGTAGAGTGTCATCTTGAAAATGGCATGAAATAGAGAAGACATACTTCTTTCTCCCAAGTCGGGGTTCACTGTCGGTTTGCCCTAATTTTTAGGCCAGAATGGGTTATGTCGGGTGGGCGGCATCTAGAATTGCCCCCAAGATTTGAATACTGGGA
This sequence comes from Rhodamnia argentea, assembly GCF_020921035.1. Taxonomy (NCBI): domain Eukaryota; kingdom Viridiplantae; phylum Streptophyta; class Magnoliopsida; order Myrtales; family Myrtaceae; genus Rhodamnia; species Rhodamnia argentea. The sequence continues at coordinate 28,012,652 of NC_063154.1, read as the reverse complement.
ATTTGGTTTCGAGCTTTAGCAAACAAATTGTTTCAAATTCTAATCCTGCATAGAAAAAATTTGTATAATTAAGGTCTCTAAAATGAAAAGTGAGCAAAAATTTGGGGAGCTCCCGATTGTCGATTTTTTTTAGTGGTAGCAATCAAAGACATGTCCTTTGGCTGGGCACCTGCAAGAAGGAAAATAGAATGTCAATTTAGAAATGATCGGCTTTAGCCACAAATACTCCCTTTGAGATCGGGCAGCCTTGATTTTGCTCTTTTCATCGATTGACAAGGTACGATCAAAGGATCGGACAAGGACGAAGCATGGATCAGCCTTGACTGGCCGATGGACTATGTGAGTCGGCCGATGCATTTCGTTAGTTAGACCCTCTACGGCTGTAGATGCACTTTGTTTCATGCTTAGTTGCACTCCGGTCTCGAATTGTCGAGAACAGGACTTTCGTGGATGATACGCTATTAGCCCAGGTTATTCTCGAATGCATTGGACCATCTTTTCTTCGACTGATGTGGTGAGGCCGATCAATCGATCGAGAACCAGCTAAAGATTGCCCTAAGGATTATCATTGTGCTGATAAAGAGATAGCCAAAAGTAATGTCGACTGATACAAGGATCGCCGGGGTTCGTTGTACATTTGATCGGTCTATCTGGGCATCGATGAATAATTGGCAATGGAACTATCTAGACATCAATGTCCATTGGAGATAACCTTGGCTTGTGGTTGGCGTTGTTCCCTCTATAGTCGAGGATGACCATATCCGTGCTCTTTTTGAATTTTTGACTTGATCGAGCCTAATGTCAATTTGACTCAAGTTGACCAAAAGCTAAATGGCCTGGCATGGGAAATGATCATTGGCGAAGCATGGATCTGTCTCAACTAGTGGATGCATTGAGATCGGCCTAGGACTTTTGGCTCCACCATGAACTACAAGACTCGAAACTCATGCTGGGATTGTATTAGGCCACCAGAGGATCGGTCCTAGTGCAATCTGTTCCTTGCCCCTAGATTAACTCCGATTGTTCAAGGAGCTTGCTTGATGAAAGCGCTGATGAGTGACCTTGACAGAGTAATATACGTGCACAACGTATCTTTGTGAAATTACCTTGAAATAGTAATCACCAAATGAGTATGATGAATGAAATGATGTGTCGATCCATGTCTCTAGACCGGACCGACGGACACAACTTGACTTGACTCACGACCACAACTCAAACTTAACTTGTGACCCAGACCAGAAAATTCCAATTTCGTCAGATTTCGACAAAAAAATTCTTGAAAAAATCTTCAGTTGGTCAAAATGATGTGAAAATTTACCATCTTGTTACTGAGAGGATGATGAACAACTTTCATGTTTGGTGATCGAGCTGGATGTGGACGGATCAATCCAGTTTAATGCAGATTTGGAAAAAATTTGTCCAGAAAACTGCATTGTCCAGTTCTTGTTAACAGAACGAAAGAGCTCTTAAAAACTTGAGTAAAGGTCTGAAATTTTGCAGGCTGTTAGTTCAAAGACCATGCTACAACTTTCATTTTTTGTGATTTAGCAAAGGAGGTCATTTAATAGTGGAAATCAGCAAAATGATATTGGTGTCAGAAAACTGCCAAAATTCCAGCCAGAATCGTTCTTAATTGAAAAACGTCAATAAATGGAAAACACCCCGGATTAATCTCAAAATTTTATACATGATATCGTAGGATGCATTGAGAATTTTTCATTCAGACGTTAAAACCGAAAAATGACTAGAAGATACTCGAAAAAAAATCAGTATATACAGAAAGGTCGCTTTGAAATAATATCCAGAACACAATCCTAATAAAAATAATGACTAAAACTTGTAAGAAAATGGCTCTAACTAGCTCGAGACACTTGACTCACCTAAGTTGCCATGGACAGACTCAAAAATAAGTAAATGAAAGAGAGAAAGTGATTAGGAAATACCGCCTTTTAGAAGAACCGAATATGCCAACCACATAGACATGCACATGAAATGCTTCGTGAGGTTCGATTTCTATCTAGCATGGCTTGACAAAAGGTGGAGCCCCAGGGATATCCAGACTGAATCACCTTGGCTTGTGATGGAACCAAGATCCCCCGTAGACATCCGGCTTAGCCAAGTAACGACCCACATCACACGGCGAATGATGGAGGTGTTAACTCTTGGCACCGATTTGAAAAGGTTCGGGACTCGAGAAGGGCGACTCGGGCCAGACGGCGATGGCCGAAGTATCCCTAATCAAGTACCATCCTAAGCCTAGCCATTCGGGTCCAATGGCGGGTTGTGTGTGCTAAGTGTGATGTGTAAGCGAATAAGACATGCATAATAGTTTAATAGCAATCACCGCTTCAATATAAAACCATCATACATTATCCTTCAACCTACAAGAAGAGGTTAACAATCACTCATCCCCTTATCACTCCAAATCTGCAAAAACATTTAACACCTTAAAGTGAGATTCAATCAAGATCTCCAAGAGCGAGACATCCATGAAATTTTGCAGGCCTAAATCCACTAAAAATTTTAATTTTCCAGAAGATTCAAGTGAACCGGTTAAGTCTTGAATTTTTTGAAAAATTAAAGTTTTTCCCCAGCGGAGTCGCCAAGCTGTCGCGACCTAAAAATTGAATTTTTTCAGGTTAACGGATTATTAGGTTAATTAGATTAACTAACCTAATTCGGACTCTCCCAAGTCCTACCGAATCGCAACTTAGGTTCAATTACATGCCAAGATTTTAAATTGGAGCCGCCACTAATCTTTTATGGTAGGTAGATTAGAAACCTAAATAAAGTATTCGGAAGAAAATACTTTATTTCATACGAACCAGAGATTAAATGGATTCGGGGACTTTGTTACATTAACTTTTCAATTAATGCCCTTTCGGTACCCGATTTTCATGAAAAATCCTTAGTTTGATGATTTGAATTAAATTTTTTTTTGGGGTTTTCTTTTATTAAATGCAATGCTAATGCAATCTACCTATATGACAAATGAGATGTAATGACATGGCAAAACTACGTGACATGGCATAATGACGTGGCAAATATGCATGACAAAGAAAATATAACAATGCAAACTAAACTATAATGCTATGCAACGTGGATGGTATTTTTTGGTATATTTTTGTGTATTTTCGGATTCATGAAAAAATAAAGGTAAAAACTACTCTAACGTGAAGTAACATCTAATTTAACTTAAGAAATTGATTTCTCAAAGTCCTAATTTTATTAGACATTATTTTCATGCAAAACGTGAAGAGAAATGTGATTTAGCTTAAGAAAATGTGACATCTTTTTTTGGGATTTTTTAGGAATTTATTTAAACCATGAAAACAATGAAATTTGAACAAAAATAAACAATATTGCCCATAAAACACCTTTAAATCCGAAATTCCGATTTTTATTCACAACATCCCCCGAGATTAGGGTTAGCAAGTGAATATATTATAGAATTACCGTCGTCCCTATATACATAGGGCAAACCTTGAAATTCTATTTAGGAATTAGCGATCCGCTCCTCGAGATCGAGGATTTGATATCTAATTCACACGTACGGGCACGATCGTACTTCGAGATCGAAGTCATATGTTGCCTTTAATGTACGTTTTCCGAGGGACAAGGCACAATTGGGGAGCATGTGTTATGGGCAAGTTTGTTTAAAGATGTTCAAACTTTATGACAATAAATGGCAAACAACATGCAGAATATAAACATGCCAAATATAAAAGTAAAAACCAACCAAGGCTGCATGAATTTCGAAAATCCATAGGGGATTACCAAAATTTTAAAGGGCATATGGCCCTATCCTCAAAGGATATCGATATCTTTTAAATTTAGGAAAAGTTATCTCTTGAGATCTTCAAAGTGGATTAGATAATTTTTCAGACAATTTTTCAAGTGTAAAAGATATGATAAGGATTTTTTAAGGATTCCAATTTAGACACAAGATAATCTTCAATATTCCAAAAGATGTGTGTAATATCTTTAAGATATGATAGGACTTCAGATTATCTTAAATTTAAATCAAATATCCAAAGATATACTATGCTCAAGATATGTACAATTTTGAAAATGGGAGATATGCTCTACGTTCAAAATCCACCAAACTAGGCAACCATATATCTGAAATTTACTTCATCCACCGAATATTCAAATCAAGCAAGCAATTTTCCAAATATCAATAGATTAGAAAGGTTACCTAATTTGATCTTGAAGCAAACTTGAACACCAAGCGACTTTGCTTAGACCGATCGGCTGAGATTTGTGCGCCTAAGGAAACCTTGGCAAGATGAACTCGCAGCAGCTAATTTGAACCTTAGTCCACGCCAATTTGCAAGGAAAATCACTCTAAAACGCTGAGCTAATCGTCTTTTAACAACGACACAAATCTGCACCGATTAGTAGCAAAAATACCCAAAAAAACAAAGCTGTTTTGTGCTCGATTCAGCAGTGAAAAGCCACTAAACAGCAGCTAGATTACTCCCTTAACAGCTGTGGAAAACCGGACTAAACAGTGGCCGAATTACGCACTAAGTAGCAGCAAAATAAACCTCGAACAGCAGTGAAAATAGGGCTGGAGAGCAGTGGATCCGGGCACCAATCAGCAGCGAAGAACGGCCCCAAACAGTGACGAAACCGGTATTGAATAGCAGGAAGATTGGGTACTCAGCAGCAAGATTCGAGGTCGAATCATTAGCAAAAAGGGGCACCTAGCCAGGAGGAGAAGCACCAAACACAACCAATCCACCTTTAAAAAAACTTCTCTCTTTTTCTCTTATGCTCACGTGTATCCCCTTTCTTTTTGTGAGCAGGAAATTGCCGTCCCCCCAAAACCCTAGTGAAAGAGCTCTATTTATAGAGAAAAGCTTTGCAAGCTTGGGGCTTAAGTTTTGTTAATCCTGCCAAACAAACCCGGGATCAAAGTATGTGATCAATTAAGTCCCAAAGGATCCAATTGCATTAATTTGATTGAAATTTTTGGCACATAATAATTGACATTTTTAATTAAGGCCTTTAAGCTTAAAATAGCCCCAAATTCTTCTTTGAATTGCCGGTTTTTTTTATTTAAGCTCATATCATCTAACAAATCAAGCTCAAATCTTCTGCCGTCGGTGGTCCAATGCAAAATGCAATGCATGAATACTAAAATTAAATGAAAAAGATGAGCTATTATTTTTGGTAGGAATTAAAATTTAACTCCAGATTTTTATGCAAAATAAATGAATAAGGAGAAATCAAAATTTAGGTGTCAACACAAATTGATTACCATGACACTCACAAATTGAAAAAGAATTCAACATCTTGGAAGGCTGATAAGAAGGTAAATGTAATTTAGCCCTTAGTTTCCGACATGGCGAGCAACCCTCCGAATCTTCAAGGTCCATGAGGTCTTCAGATTCTTCCCATTTTCTTGAAGGAATTCGCACTTTGGTCTAATATTTCATAACCTGCTTGCAATAGTAGCTCTCGTAAATCAATTTTTGCAAGGGAGCATTATAGCGTTGCGATGAGCTCGATCATGGCTTAAGCTGGACATTTCGTGTCGTTTCTTCTTCCCAAGCCTAGGCAGCCAGAGAAAGTACTAAGTAGTCGCCGTTCGGGAAAAGGGATACTCCGATTTGAATTCTTCAGCTTTCTCAAGGGCAGTGAGAGGCCTCGAGGCACTTGGCACCATGAGAAAGCTGGTCAGGCTCACTGGGCATTTTTAGACTGTTTGTTCTAACCTGCACAAAAGAAAAAGAGAATTCTGATGAGACTGTAACTAGGTCAAGAAAGAGAAGCAAAGCCACAAGTAAGAGCACTTTGAATTGATTCGTTGCAACTGAATAAAAGAAGCATGAATCGTTTAAACTAAGTATGCGATGCAGTTAAATTATGCGATGCGCGTAAATGTACGGCCTTATCTCAATCGACCTAAGTGAGGTCCTTACCAGCATAAATGGAGATGGAGACTTTGACCATAAACGTGGGGCAACCACCAGAGATTGTTTGCTGGGTAACGGTGTTGATAGGTAATCTTGTATGCATACTTTACTTTTAATATTTTTTTTTATCTGTTTAACGAATTTTCTAAGCTTAAAGTAACCCTAAATCAATAAGAGATTCGATCACTTTTACACGAGTTAGTTACTTTTTATTTTTATAATCATCACTTGACATAAGTATCGAACCCCCATTTAAGCCACGACTCCGCATAATTCAGATAATTTAAGTATGATTTGCAATAACTGCGTTTACTACCATTAATCCCCCAAGTTCTTTTTCCCTTGGCTAGTGATTCATTTCATAAGTGGAGGAGGTTGAGCCCTCTTAATCCTATGGAGCTACTTTTAACTGGTTTCTGTATTATCCACCAGAGAGCATTGAACAGTTTGATGAACACAGACTTCCTTCGAGACTCTCGTTTTCCTTAAATGAATGGAAATTTCCCTTTGGGCTTCGAAACACCGAAAGCGGTTCGACAACGGAAATCTACTATGGGAGGGGCGAGCAAATGAGGCTGGCGTGACTTGTACTGGAAGCTGGTTGCTTCCTCCATGCCATGGCTCATGACTAATCGCCATATGGTGACTGTAACATTAAAATCAAACAAAGGTTTCACACATTTGTTGGAACGAAACTTGTGCTTTTATCCGATTTGCCGAATCGGAAGCAAATTCTAGCCAAGCAATTCTGAAGTTCTGTTCTCACCGAAAGCGAGCTAAAGCCGATGCTTCCTCTACCGTCTCCTATTGCATAGGATTTTTCACCTACGTTGGTCAGTGGTTTTGAAGATGTATAATCTGGACACGATGTTCATGGCCGATGAGCTTCCCTGGCCATAATTTGTCTTGAAAGATGAGAACCAGAGTCTGCGGGCTTTCCTTGATGTGCGTCTTTGGGAATGAATCTTCAAGTAGACGTTTCTCAATTTCGTCATCAGAAAGAAAAAAACAACCAATGATTTCAGAGGAAGACAATACGAGGACCATTTTCACAGCATGTCAAGGATGACACATGAATTATTGACACGATGCACAAGTAACCTAGAGCTAATAATAGCGTAGGCGACTCTATGTGATTTAAATCCAAGAGCTGTCATTATCATGAGAATCTTACCACATTGTTTTCTTCAGCTATGTTCGCCTCACTGCAATTTGCAAGACCCAATACTCGGGTCTAAATTTGCTGGCCGGTTCAAAAGCTTTGCCTTCCCCTGGCTCTGCCTGCTTCACCTGCATCAGTTGAAAATAGAACATGAGAAGAAAGCTTTCGCTTTCTAAGGCACATAATATTCTTATTATGTGAAACTCATATTCACCGACATAGCGACCTTAAATCAACAGATCCAGTCTTTCTAATAGCCTAGCTTTCAAGGCCTACAAGCACACCAATGTCATTTTCATCACAATCAAATTCTATATGGCCGGTTCTCTTTGTTTCCATTGGCTTGACATTTACGAGATCCCCCAACACATACGTGCGCGCAAGCACCCGCGGGGGAGCCAGAGACAGAGAAACATTATGAAGATGAATCAGCTCTAACACAGTCTATCTTAGCCTAACGACATGGAGAGTTCCTTTATGGACCTCGAATCTAACAAGAGGACAACACAGTCGTGGGGAGAATTAGCTTGTAGATTAAGATTCACACCTCGAAAATCTAGTGGTGCCCATCTCTCCCCAAACTCCGTGCTGAAATTAATGTGAATAGAAACTGCCGCGAACATCGCAAACTTAAGAAGCTAAGGATACTTAGGCAAATGCAATTCATCCCCTAAGACTTAGAGGTCAGACCCAAACATCATAGCCATCGTTGGTGTCTTTGGTTGCTCACCCTTTGGCAATTGGTGGCAGATATTCTATCTCGGACGGTCTTTTATCAAACACGATTTCACAAAAATGGAGTCCCCTTCGTATCTGAAGACCAAAAATTGGCCATCACAGATCCATTCCAACCCTTTTGATAGCCAAACCATCACATTTTTCCTATTCCACAGGCTGAGTGTCGGTACTTATATCCATGAGGAGAGCCAAAGTATTTACAAATAAACAACTCAACTGGATGTAAACTCACAGCACAAATCAATTTTCGCGTGTCCCACTCTTGTACGTGCTGATGAATGTGCATAGGAACTGTCATGAACTTCCCAAACCTGGTCAGATTCCAATGCCTTGCCAAGCCGAGGACACTTGGGTGAACGCAATTCATCCACAATTGTTGATGCTCGGTTCCTCGCATTGGCACTCATTGGCGGATATTCTATCTCAGACATGCTTTTATGAAATATGATTACACGGGAAAATGGAGTCCGCTTCAGATTTGAAGACCAAAATTTGGCCCTCACAGAGAGAGTAATGCTCTGCAAATTCGTTCCAGCCCTTTGACAACTAAACCACCTCGTCACATATTTCCAATTCCACAGGCCAAATAATTGCACTATTTGACACACTCATAAGCATCCCTTTTGAGAGATTCTCACCATATTTTCTCCTGAACCTCTTTGGTCTTCCCTGTGGAAAAAATAGAACCCATAACCTTAATAAGCCTACGATACTTGATTGCAAACTCAAATTGAAGAACGAATAACAAGAATGCCTAAACCAAAAAGGGCATCCTTTTCGGTTCATTCAAATTTGAACGTGGCATTAATGAGTGTGTGCATCTGGATTATTATGAACCTTACAAACCCAATTAGAATAGACGTACACTTCACTGATCATCAAGACTATACAAAGGAGACACTATTTGGAATACTGAATTTACTTTGGACCGGCCAAAGTAACACTTCCAGAGTTCTTTTTGGTCAATGCATATCAAGTCCCTACCAGCATTAATGAATATGTAGACTCCGCACACAGCATCATCCCTATCAATGATTGTAAACACACAAACATCCTTTACATGCAGAAGAGTTTCTCTTGCAAATACGGGCCAACCAGCAGAAAAGAATGCCCCCAATCGTGCCCAGAGCTCCTCAGCTTCACCATTCATGACATATCTGAATACCTACCGGTTGCAATTTGCTTGTTTTCCTGAATATATTGCCCGATGAATTGAACGGTAGCATGCCCATGTACATGGTTGAAAAACAAACATATGGTGAAAAAAGACCAAACATAAGCATATACTAACGAGAGAATCAAATCACACACGGAGCGAGTTTAAGGCGGTGGTTGCCAGTTTCATGAGTTTTAACAGACACTAAACCATATAATGAAAGTCATCAATCTTATGCTGCAATCCAAAGTGAAATGTCAAAATCTATGCCCCTAGAGTGCAATAGGGTAAACAGTCAAACTGACACATACGCTGCACCAGAGAAAATGCGAAGACCAACAATTTGTCGCTGAATACGCTGCACCTAGGGAGTTTCGGCTGAAAAGCCAAGGAAGCAAAACACATGGGACAAAAAAGAATGATAACTGGAGAGAGATAGAGGCAAATTGAAGCTGGAAGTTGGAGCTATGAGTTTTTAGAGGCTGATGTGGGCGGCTGTACAGGGCAAAAAAAAAAAAAAAATTTGCAGAGTTTTGGCTGTGCATAGCAGAATATCTACTGGAAAATTTCAGTTCCAGCAGAGAGGGAATGATGATCAAGAATAAGAAGCAAGTTGCAGCTTGGTTCAGCCAATTCCCAAGGAGCCGCAGACCCATCGCTAGAGAGAGGAGGAGACACGGCTGCAAAAGGAATATTAGGAGGGATAATATCTCTGCAGCAGAGAAGTTTGGTTGCAACATGAGATAATCTCTACTGCAGAAATATTTGCAGCATGGATAAAGAGCAAGTTGCAAAGCCAAGTTACAGAGCAAGTTGCCGAAAAGAATGATTACTGAGGATCAAGCTGGAGCAGAGAAGCAAGCTAGAGCAGAAGCATTTACAGCAAAATATCTGCTGCAGAAGGAAATTGCAGAGCGAGTTGGCGTGAAGATTGATTGCCAAGTTCGGCTGAAGGATTAGAAAGGAAGAATGCTTGCAGCAGAGAATGTCTGCTTCAATAGTGGATAAGATTTCCAACAGAAGATAAGAACAAATTGCAGTTGAATCATTCATTTCTTCCCCTCTTCACGCCTGCTAGAGGAAGAAAACAAAAAAAATGAAATGATGACTGAAGCAAATTACAGAGGCAAGTGGCCGTGAGTTCAACTTGTTCCCAAGAAGCTGCGAGCCAACTGATTGGCTACCAAGAGAGGTGGAAGGGACTTGGAGCAGGAGAATATCGGCTGCAGCAGAGAGAATGACGATTCAACGCAAGTAGCAACTTTGAGATGATGTGGAGCTGATGTGGATGGCTCTTGGAGCCAGATTGAGGCAACTGTTTCAAAAAAAATCTGCAAAGAATGAGCTGCAGGATTTTTTCGGTTGAAAGGACATAAAAGCAGGGGATTTGGATGGGTTTTGCCTCTTGCAGTGCAGAGGAGTTGGATTCTCGAAGGGATGAGAACACAAAAAATAATAGCTGTTAACTGGAGTGAGACTATAAAAGGTGGAGGAGGCAGAACGTGAAGAAAGGACGACTGATCGTTCTTTCTCTGAGAAAAAATAAGTAAAGCACAACAATAGAGAGGGAAGTAAAAAAAAAATAAAAGGAAAAGAGCATGTGAGGTCTGATATATCTGAGCACGAGGAAGGCTCCCATGGTTTTTGACATCGGATTCATCGTTATTTGCTGTCCTTCCAACTTTCAACAGGTAGAATGTCTCGTGGAGTCTGTTTCTTTTTCTTTGTAAACTCCACAGGTTCGCCAGGCCGAGACCCTTGTTTTACTCGGTCCGGCGAACTCGTATTCAAGCTGATACTATAGTTCATGTAAGGTGGAATCAGTTCATGTGATGTTATCACTGTATATCACATCGTTTTCTTTAGGTAATGTTGTACTTTTGGTTGTTGCGTGTGATTTTTGCTGTTGCAAGTATGCAGACTAGAAGTTATATGGCCCGATGTAGAGGTCTCTCGCATAGCCTGCTTTGCGATGCTTTTTCTGTGTCTTTCAATCCTTTCCCAAGCCGATTGATGCGTTGAAAACTACATGTTACCCAGTTTCATCCAGATCGAACGTTCTTTCTTCTCGTGACATACGTGCAAAAGATTTCGGACTAGAATTAAGCTGTGGAGCGTGTCTGCTTGTTTGGGATAAAACCCAGTTTTTGCGAAATATGCTCAGTCGACAACTCTGGAGCGGCTTTCTCGTCACTTTCCTTTTTTGGTTGTTCATTTTATTTGCTGCTATTCGATTAATGCCATTCTATATGTACAGTAGTATATGTCTATGTTTGAGGTCACCCTTTTTTGCACTTAAATCTCGAGACTGAAAGGTCAAAAGTAAGTAACCCCCGAAGGATAATCTTCTATTTTTTTTTTTTTTTGCAGATAAAAGTGCTTAAGGAAACGCCTCAAAGAAGAACTCAATTCGCATTCTGTTTCGACTTTCTTTTTCCTTCTTTTAATAAAAGCAGTTCGCAAATCCTTTAGAAAAAATAACGTTAGAATCGGAAACGTGTTTTCTTTGTATGTAAAAAAAAATGAAAGGGGACATGAAAAAGAAAAACAAAAAAAAGGGGTAATCCGCTTTGTGCAAACTCATGTCTTTCTTTTATAATTCGTACACGATCTTGGTTTTACATTCCTGTTTCACACTTTTCTAATGCGAAGGCTTTTTTTTTTCTTTTATATAGTGTAGAGTCAGAAACTTGTTTTTTTTTTTGTTTATATAAAAGAAAAGTAAAAAAAATTTCAAAAGGGACGCAAAAAAAATCGGAAGAACCAAACAATCTTTGCTTTTGCATTTCCGCCGAATTAGTTTCTTTTGTTGTTATTTTGCAATGGGGGTCGACCGATGTCCATTCTTGTTTAGTTTGTAATATACCCGATCACGTTTCGTGTCCATTATTAGAGTTTGCAATTCATCCGCGTGTTTACTCTTTTGTCTATAAATAGTCTTTATATATATATATATATATATATATATATATATATATATATATATATATATATATATATATAACGCCCATTCTGGTTTAGTTTTATATACCCTATCACGTTTCGTGTCCAATTATTCGAGTTATTCGAGTTTGCAACTCATCCGCATGTTTATTTTTATTTATTTTTTTCTGTAAATAGTCTTTCTTTTATATATATATATATGGTTAAGGTCCATTGCGGTTTAGTTTGTTATAAACCCGACCACGTTTCATGTTCGATTATTCGAGTTTGCAATTGATCTGCGAGTTTATTTTTTCGTTAATGGATAGTCATTTTTTTTCTTTTTTTTTCCTTTTAGTTAACGTCCAGCATCTCGCTAAAATTGCATTGAGGTTTCCTTTTTGTTAAAGCTCCTTCTTATGAATATTAGCCTGAGAACTAAATAGATAATTACATGAAAATGACAAAAAAAAATCATGCCTGGTCACCTAGTTCTCGTTAGACGTCTTTAAGTTTTGATGTAATGGGTAAAACGCATGGTCATTTAAGGAATACCAATTGGTTAGGTACCGAAAGTGCGTTAGTTAAAATAATTAACGCAAAAAAGTCCCCGAACTTAGATGATCTGGTTGCGTAGAAATTGAGATAATGCTCCCGTATCTCGATTGGTTTCTAGTCGACCCCAAAGGCGAGTGCCGACTCTTAATGGTTTGGAATTTTAGTTCACAAAAATGAATTCCAATGTCACGCGAGGTAAGATTTGGGAGAATTTACGCCTAAACGGATGGGTAATGCCTCTAAACCTAAACTATCCTTAGGAGGGGAAAGGATAGGTCGTGACAATAAGCAAAGATATAAAGAGCCTTCATATATTCGATTTTCAGACATGCCAGTTTGAGTTGATAAGCTTGTGATCATACAGTGCGATGCTTAACATAAGATGTGCTTAAAAAGCAACAGCTTTAGAAACAGTTCATTTACCCTTGGTTCTTTTGTTTTTATTTTACTTGATGAAGCCACAAGGAGTACTCTGCCCATGCACATTTTCAGACAGCCAGTGTGATAAAGAAAGATCGCATATACTCACGACAGAAGCACGCAAGACGTAGATTTAGGGCAACTATTGCTAGTTTAAGGACTTGTGCTTTTAGGCGTCAAAGCTCAAGAAGACGACGATTGATGAAGGTTTTATGAAAACCAGCTTCCGATTTCAACTAATTTACGCGCAACAAGACACAACAATCAGAAGAAATTCCGGCAGACCGAGGAACTCATGAGTGAAGAAAGGGCGAACTTACGAGTTCGCCGGAACTTCCGATTTCTCTGGCGTCGCACTTTTGTCTTCTCTCAAGCAACAGCAGCAACGACGAAGACCGGAAACCATGAACTTCAGGGAATGGTGGGAGTCTCGCAAGAAAAATCCGTTCTTTTTGGATAAACCTCGGAGTGACGGAGGCGAAATCCGATGGGGTCAATGGTGTCGCCTAGCTGAAGCAAGAAACGAAAGATGAAATATCACATCATTCAAGTTTTCCTTCTCTCGGGGCAAGCGAAAGAGAAAATGGATTATAAAAGACATTAATTGGATCTTATTAGTTTGCCGGACCACTTTTGTATGGCTGTATTGAGATCACCCATCAAAGTGCTTATCCCACTCGCATCTGAATAGCCTCCCATTTTTTTAGTTACCAGATGTATCAATCATATTTTGGATGGTGATGTTGAGGTTTTCTTTCCAAAACCACGCTTCCTTTGCTGCTTGAACTCTTTCCAGCTTTGGTGCCTCTATTAGTCCCCCAGAGAAAAACTTCATGTTAGGACATCCAGTCCCAATGACATCTTCCAAGAGAGGCAACATCAAAGTGGATCCACCAGAGTTGAAACATCTCAACCCTATCAACCCATCAAGCTCCATACATTTCAATTGATGGAAAGCTACTTCATGCCCCTGCCTACCTCTCTTGTCACTAATGACGTCTGTCAATATCCTGCAATTACTTATCCTCAATTTTGTGAGAGCCACCAAAATTGTAGCCATGCGTGAACATATTTGATAGTCCATCACAATATGACACATCAAGATTCTTCGGATGTCGAAAATTGTCCATCACAATTTGTAGCCATGGCGGCGTGAGCTCGAGAAGGCCCGGTGACAGATGAATCAGGTCCAGACATGTGCAAGGACAGGAAAGGAAAGACTTAGAATCAGAGAAGAATTAGTAATGGGGGATAGCGTCTGTTCGACTCGAACATGGGGTCCGACGGTGTCGCTCATTGTGGGATGATCTTGAATTGATGGAGATGAACCGGGGGAATCTAGAGCAAGATAGTTAATAAGATACAAAAAGATCTGGTCGGAGAAAATCTAGGGAGAGTCTGAGATGCCTTTTGCTGCAACTGGAGAAAGAGCTTGACGATAGTGATGGTGGAGCTGGCGAGTTTGAGAGAGAAAAAAATGGAGGAAAACTCGTCGAAAAATGAGGATGCACAGGGAGAAAATGTTGCTTGGCCGAAGAAGAAATGGAAAGAGATGACTCCACTTGAATGAAGGGGATTGATCTCTAGCTAATGATTCAATGCAATTGCGATGATGGGGGAAATTACCAAAAAGATTAAAAATTTATTGTAATTGTACAAATTCAGCCCTAAATCTTCTTTTTTTGTCAATCCAATCCTAAATCTTTTGTGTTTATCCCAATGGAAGGTGGCGGAGATGAAGGCTTTGCATGATGTGAAAGAGAAGGAAAAGCTGGAGAATGCTCTTTTGGGCCAGGCGCTGCAATATCAGATGTTTGCGTTGGAAGAGATTGTTTCTGATACATCATCATTCCCTGAAAGTCTTGAGATGGGAATGGGAGCTTATGGAACTGTCTACAACTACAGTTCGCATCACACAAATGTGCAGTCAAAGTTTTTCACTAGAAAGACAGACACAAGTGAAAACAATATAATCCATTGTTTCACTTTGACCGCGACGTAACGTCCTGAATGACCTGAGTACCAAAATGGCGAATAATAGATCCAATTATGACAGAAAATCCGAAGATGGCGAGGAGTCCGGCCACAGAGTGTGCAACAGGGCATTGAGCAGTCTGGATTGTACTGAATGCATGAGCAACACGCAGGATCGAATAAAAGACGAATCGGGACACAACACTGGGGCCTAAATCCAACTTCGGGATTGTAGAGCTAGGCACGAGAAATACCTTAGAATGCCAAGGTGTTTCCTATGAAGAATATTTGGATACTTGGACGAAAGTATATATGTATGACGCCTAGCTAACTAGATATTTTCCATCCTTGACATGGAAGGACCGCTTCTGGTGAGTATTCAAGGTCATTTGTTAACAAACATATGATAAATTCCGTAGGACTGGTTAAGGCAAATAGTCCAAAAATCCCCCATTACAAAAGTGAAAGAGTGATGGAAGTATTGAATGTTATAATACACGTTTATCTTGAGACATTGCAAAAATTAGGATTTAAGCAATCAATTGTTGATTGCTCCCTGTTTACTTTGAGGAGAGGAAATTCATTTCTCATTAACCTGATATAACTGGAAATGACATTGGGTTAATTTTCCAATTAGGAAAAATTCAAATAAAAATTTCAATTTGAAAGACCTCGGAAAAATAAAATGTTTCTACTGAATTTTTTTTTTGTTTCTACTGAATTGAAGTTGCGAGAAATGGGGTGGAATTTTCCCTTCACAGAAGGAAGCACATATTTTAGACATTTTGAAGGATATGGGAATGAAATGATGCATGCCTAGTAATATCTCAACGGGGTAAAAGTCCAAATAATCAAGGATCGGATAGAGAAGGCTTGCAAGATCCTTCTCAATACAGAAGATTTGTGGTATATTGTTATATTTAGTAATTTCCCGAGTAGACACCACCTTTTTTCTAACACTCCAAGTCACTCTATGCAAAATCCAAGGGAGGAACATTTAGAAGGACTAAGGTTGTGTTTTGTTCAACTTTCCTTAGGGCCTCCAAGGTCCCCTCAAGGAAAATTTGGGTTACTTCGCAAGCTTTCCCAAGAGGCTTTAGGCCAAATGCTAGCCTTAGGTGAGCTGTAAGCTCAAGGCAGGCTACGTTTGGTTAAGTTTTCTCAAGGTTTTAGCGTCCAAAGCCCCTTGGGGAATAGTTGGGGTGTTTGGCAAGCCTTCCCAAGGGGTTTTCGGTCAAATGTTGGCCCAAATCACCTGCCTTGAATTTTCGGTATTTTTGGAATGCTAAAATCATGAATTAATGATTTTTGGCTAGTTTCCTTTTTGGCCCTAAAAAACTTAATAAAAGTGAGACAAAATCCCATTCCTCACTCACGTTGCTCCTCGCTCCCTCACGACGGCTCCGCTTGATTGCTCTCTCTCCCTCACGACTGATGCATGCTCCAAGTTGGAATTTATAATTTTGAACCCCATGATTCCGATCAAGTGTTGCAATTATATGAAATACAAAAAACTATAGTAGGATTCCGTTTGTTTCATGAAAAATAATTTTCAGGAAAATAATTTTCATATTTTTCGGCTTTTTGTTCGTGAAAAATAAGCTAGTCGAGGAAAAAAATTTCCGTCCATGGAAAAAACTCATTCAAAAGTAGGGAAAGTGATTTCCTCTTTTTGAGAAGATGAAAACATTTTCCCCATCTTTTTTTTTTTTTTTGGTAAGGTAAGTATGTATTGATCTTTCAAAAGCTAGGTACAAAAGAAACGGACACAAAAACCTTGAACTCTATATGTCACGAAATGTGACCTAGGGAGTTCAAAGGTGATCCGCCTGCAAAATACACCAAGAAGGAGTAGTAATCACAAAAGGGCAAAAGAGCCCAACGGGAACAGGAATGGCCAAACAATCGGCCTAAAAAACTAGCAACAAACCCAGCAACACTAACAAAAGGAGCTGGATGGTGGTGGGAGACCGTTGAGCAGCTGGAGAAGGGAACCTCCATGAATAACCCACGACAGCCATAAAGCAACAGCAAGATCGGGAGCTGCTTGGCTTGAATGAAATGACCGCCTCGGTGCAAGGGATGAAGGCGCATCTAGGATAAAGGCCATCTTCAAGATCCACGCAAAAAGTAAGTTGAGGGAGACGCATGGAGACCCAAGAAGAGAAGAGAGCAGCAGCTACTGGAGACACTTCAGGGCACCATGAAGGTGGGTAGGAGTGCAAGCACCGAGCTGCAGCAAGAGGGAACTACAGGTGCAGAAAAAACCGAGACCCAGTCTACAACTAAAGCGAAGCAGCCAAACAGGAGGCTGAGGTAGAAACATATAAGGAAATACAACCAGAGGCAAGATCGTAGAGGCCACAGAAAAGAGAAAAAAGAAAAGAAGGGAACCAAAAAAACAGGGGAGTTTAACAACACCGAGATTGCAGCTGGCGATCCCAGCAAAATGCAGAGCCCAAACACACGAAACAGATGCTGGAACAACGGGGGATGCCAAGCCAGGTGGTATAAGTTAGAAGAGCAGCCTCAGACCACGTGACCAAGACATACCAGCATTCAATTTTCCCCATCTTTCCTTCCTCCTTCTTTCACATTTCCTTTCTTTTCAATTGTTCTTTTTACTTTCTTTTCATTTTTTTTAAACATTCAATTTTTTTTTATTTTTCTCTTTTTCTTTTTCTTTTTAAAAATTTAAAATTTTCCTTCTTTTTTTTTTCCGTTTTCCTTCTTCATCGGTGCCATGGCCATGGCGGGCGATCGGAAGAAGAGGACAAAAAGAAAACATAAAAAATAAAAAATAATACTTAAAATGCAGTTTTAAAAAAGAAAATATAAAATAAAAATAAAAAATAATTAAAGTTAGTGCACGGAGAAGAATTAAGTCGGATTTTCCATACCATATGGTGGAAAATGTTTTCTAGTTCATTTTTAGATTAAGCCAAACATTGACAAATACGTCATTTCAGCAAAAATGACTAGCTGGAAAACATCTTCTAGAAATGCCACATTTTTTTTGCCAAAAAACGGAGCCTAAATTATCTGCAGAAGCATCATGTTTGCTGTTGTGGGAATTACCATCATTATTTTATATTGTTAGCTTTAGTGTTTTGCTGGCTCAATTAGGCTTTATTTGTGCCCTTTTTGTTGTTTAATTGGGATCCTTTGGACTTTTTAGCGTAAGATAACGAACATATTTATCTTCTATTGTTGGCCTTACCTTTTTACTTCGCTTATGCCCTTCTTTATGGTGAGCATCTGTAGAAATTTTAGACGGCATAGTCCTGTTGTATGCTTTATTGGCGTTTTTACTTTACTTTTTAATTTCAAAAGTTGATAGGTTGTATGAGTTCGGTGAGAAAAAAAATCTTATTTACCTCATGGGATCTTGTGCAGAAAGATTTAAGATACCTTTACTGCTTGGCAATAGAAAAATAATCGACTTTTCCTTTATGGTTAATCTTATTTATTTGTCGCATGTGCCTCTCAAATATGTTCAATATTATTAGTAGATTGTAAGTTCATCAAAGGAAAATGCATTTTGGAGCTCGGAAGATGTAAAAACCTTTTGTAAGTTGTACGTTAAGTAAATTGAAAAAGAAAATCGTTTTTCAAACAACAAAATGGATAGATGGATAACCATAATTAAGACTATGGATGACTTAAATTAAGACCTTGCTAATTCTAGTAACGCAAAATGATTAGCAGCATTTTATGCACTTACCTACTTGACTACAACGAGTATGTCCATGGAATTCAAAATACATCACATGTACAAGTACACAGACATCGTGACCAACAACTTCACTTTTCAAGATCCTCACTAATGTTAAGTTGGTATCTTCTTATGCACTAAATTCTGGGAAAGCAAATCTGGATGCATATTGTAATGACCCGATCCGCCGAGGGAAGGGAGTGGTCGCTGAGGCTAGCAGGCCTGGACAAGAAGTGGCTTTTAGCAGGCTTCAAGGATGGCAAAGGGGTCAAGAATGAATCCAACCGTGCATTGAATAGGGAGAGCGCGATATATATATATATATAATGAAATTAACTAATGGATGCGCCTTTTGACGTAACGACAATACTTAGCTTTGGAACTCCAAAATTAAGTGTGCTTGAGATGGGAGCATTCCTAGGATGGGTGACTTCCTAGGAAGGTCCCCACTTGTACGCCAAAGGACAAAATCGTGAGGAGCAGTATGGGACGGGAAAAGCAAACAATTCCTTAGTGAATTAATTTAGGATGTCACAATAGGATATCACAAGGGGATCCCTCCAATAGGTGTGTTGTTCAACGACGAACCAAGCGAAAGCTGGTGGGTTTGTAACGACTTGGTCCGATGAGGGTAGGGAGTGATCGTCGGGGCTATTGGGCCTGGACAAGGAGTGGCTCATGGTAGACTTCTAGGATGGTGAATGGGGCAGAAATGAACCAAACAAGGAGAGAGCGATTCCGAAGTATATATGTGAAAATTGAAATTAACTTACGGAGATGCCTTTTGATGTAACAGCAATGCTTAGCGTTGGAACTCTAAAGTTAAGCGTGCTTAGGTGGGAGTACTCTAAATATGGGCGACATCTTGGGAAGGTGCCCACTTGTACGCCAAAGGACAAAATCATGAGGTTCAGTATGGGACGGGCCAAAGTGGACAATACCCAATTCAGGATGTCACACATATCATGTCAATACTAATATCCAGAAATGTATCTCAGTTGGGGGTGTTGCTACCTTATTTTCTCATGATTTAAATGGGATTTATTTGGTAAGAATGACTTGCTTATATGTATGCAAATTATCACAAAAAGGCATGACAAGAGAATTGAATTGGTAAAGAGCGACAAATTGGAGATTAAAAAAAGGGGATTTTGTTTGTGGCGAGAGAATTCAAAAATGGTATTACATTTGTGGCGAGAGACAAAATGCATTTCATGCGTTCTTATATTGGGAATTCCAAGATTCTTATGGAATGTTATTACACAAGAAGTGGGCCCTCATTACTTCCAAAATGTAAAAAAGTGATAATTTGTATACAAATAAGTAACTCATTTACTTTTTTTTTTTTTTGATAACAATGAATCCCATTTGAGGTCTGCGAAAATATGATAGCAACACATATGAGTGAGATGTATCAATGGAGATTACCATCAACAAGATATGCATCTAGATTTTCTTTCCTAGAATTTAATGCACAAGAAAATACCAACTTGAAATTGTTGAGCATCTTAAATAATGAAGTAGTTGGTTACTATGCATGTGTACCAGTACACGTGATGGATGATGAATTACATCGACGCACTCATTTGTAGTCAAGATGCGAACACAGCTGAGCTAGAGATGGAGAATCTTTATGAGGATGAATTAGCTCTTAACTCAATTTATCTTTGCCTAACGACGGGGAAAGTTTATGTATGGACTTCGAATCAAACGAGAAAACAACACGCACTGCAATATCATAGCCGCCGCTGGCAGGTTCCACTTTCATTGAAACAAATCCACAATTGCCGAGGCTGGGTTCCTCACCATCGGCATTTGGTGGCAGCTATTCTATCTTGAACACGGTTTTATAAAAAATGATTGAATGGAAAACGGAGTCCCCTTCGTATCTAAAGACCCAAAATTGGTCTAAACAGATTCATTCCAAATAATCAAACCGTCTCATGACATTTTTTCCAATTCCACAGGCTAAATAATTGCACCATTGCAACCCCAAAACTTGGTCGCTCTCTCTCTCTCTCTCTCTCTCTCTCTCTGTCTCTCTAGTTGCCCACCTTCAGGTATTATGAAATAATGCTGAGGCGGAACTCACCAGGCACTGTGGGTGGGGTTTTTTCCTGCGGAAGATGACATTGTTTCTGGATTTCCAGATTTGCTAAAGAATTGCGACGAGGTGCTCAAAGCTAAATGAGGAATGGCTGAAGTTCAGTAACCAATTTTCAATTCTGGTTAAGCCGTAAGCATTAATATGAATCTGTTTAGCAGAGTCTGACCATATATCTTTTGTCTAGGGGCAGAGCAGAAACAAATGTTCAGGTGTTTCGGGTTGTTGACGACATAAATCACAAGTATCCTCTTCTGCAATTCTCCACCTGAAAAGGTTTACATTGGTTCGGATAGCATTTTGGCACAATCAATGGCTAAGAAAATCTGAGTCTACTTCTCTGACTCCATCCTGCATCCATTGTAGCCTCTCCTAACCGACTACTCACCTGATTTAGTGTTTGTCCAAACCAGCTTATCTTGAACTGGTAAAGTTCCCAATGGTATTGAAAGAATCTCATTGGTTAATCCCTCACTGAACCAATTGACGAGAGTTTCTTTCTTCCCTGCATGATTTCGACTATCAATCAATTCCGAGACCATCGTCGGCTCACTGCTATTAGCTGATCCTCCAATCACCCCTCTTGGTAGCCACTTACCCTCCCTACTTCTGATTTTTTTCCCCATTTCCTACAAGCCATCTAACAAAAGACTCGATAGTGTCTCTCCCCATTAGGATACTCTGCCAGCCCCAGGACGCTCTGGTAGTTTCCCTTGCTTTCCGGAAGTCGCAACCCGAAAAGTATAGTCCCTTGAGTCCTCGGCCCCAGAGAGAAGATGGGGAGTTTGCCAAACGCCATGCCTGTTTTCCCGACAATCGTTAGGAGTATTTCCTTACCAGCCTTTGATAGCAATTTCTCCTTCCAACCCTCCAATGCATATATACGCAGGTTAAGATCCACGAGAATATCTGTTTTTCGGAAATGCCCCAATCCGAAAGAATCCTCAAATACTTCCCTGTCTTTTCAATTTCTGGGCTGCATAAGTCGACCATCATATTTGATCTTAATCTGTGAGGACAGTCCTTGTAGTTAAATGATTTGATTTTTAAAGTTCTTGAAAATGTCAATAAGATTTTGAAAGATAATATCTTGTACAATTGGATACCTACAATTCCAGGGTAAGCGCTGAATTAGAGATCCTTTCCAAAAAGGCAATGGTAAAAGCGTAGCAAGCTCAAGCGAAATACCCAAAGTAGAAATGTGTGCAGGACTTTTACGTATACCCAAGAGTCGCAATTCGCTAGACCGCAGTTTCGGTAGGTCCTGATGGTCACCAGCGACAATGCGTCTCGGATACCCAAGAGTCACAATTTGCTGGTTTTCTTGACTGTACGTCTTTATCAATTCACAAGGAACGCTCTGCCCATGAAGACATTTGTCCAGCCGATATATGATGAGACATAAGAATGTAGGCATACACTAAGAGAAAAGGCAAACAAGATGTGCGTTTATGCTAGTATTTGCTAGTTTAGAGAGTCCACATTAGCAGTCTAAGTGGCTTAATGAGAAAGTCTTTAATCACAAACTTGCAATCTGAGTTCAAAATATCACAATCCTGTGCTCTTAGAGTCTATAGCAAGAGCATGTAATCAATAAAGAGACGTGTCATGAGCTGGTGGTTCGAACCACGACCATGCGGCGACTCGCGGCTGTTTGAGTGATATTGCGCACGAGTCAAGCCTAGGCCTGAGGATCGGTCACTTGCTCACAACGCTCGAATGTAGAGGGATGAGAGGGAACCAAGAGAGATTGAATCGCGGGAGAGAATGAATGCTCTATTGCTTGATGATGTGTGTACAAGATGCGTTGCAATGTG
The DNA here is from genome assembly GCF_020921035.1 of Rhodamnia argentea. Lineage (NCBI taxonomy): Eukaryota > Viridiplantae > Streptophyta > Magnoliopsida > Myrtales > Myrtaceae > Rhodamnia > Rhodamnia argentea. Next base: position 27,990,162 of record NC_063154.1, on the reverse strand, counting down.
TGGTTCACCCCTATTATACAAGAGAAGGCCGATGCGGATGGCCCCTTCAAGTCATCTGTTTCGTCTTTTCCCCTTATCTTGCATTGCATCGGTTCTTGGATTTTGTCTTGAATGGCTCGTCCCTTGGTGAGTCTTTTCGGCTCCCCCATGGCTGAATGCGGGGACTGCTCCATGGATGTTCTAGAAGCCCTTGGGAGGCGAGGGGTCTCGGTGACTCTTCGTCTGCCCGCTCGCTCGCTCGGTTGTTCATCGGGTTGTTCGCTGCATCATGCAGATCGGTCGCTGATTGATGCACAACATCGTCCATGGAATCATGCTGAATGAGTCTTGCATCGTAAGTTGGTTTGCGGTGAACGAGCACGACATCAGCCTCGGACTCATTCTGATCAAGCGATGCATCATGCATTGAGTCAGGCTGCACGATCTGTGTATTTAGCCGGACCGCGATACATGAATCTGGTGAATGTCTGAGTCGCCAATCTTGCATTGCGATATCCATCGAACAAATATGAAAAGCTGCACCTAGGGTCCTAGATTGATACACACCCAGAAAAAAAGTAAGTAATCTTATTTTCCCTGGCAAACACGAAGTGAGCTTCTTTTCTACTTTTCATACCACCAAGGTGGTCGGACTAATTTTTAAGGGTCTAGGGTCCGACTACCTTCCCTTCATTTCCAATTGCAAGTTTGAACCTGCTTGCAGTAGTAGCTCTCGTGAAGCAATTGTTGCAAGCTGTTGCCGTGAGCTCGGTCATCCTAAGCCTAGGCCTGTTGCGGTAGCTATGGCTTAAGCTTTACATATAATGTCGCCTCTTCTTCCCAAGCCTAGGTCTGTCGCAATTGAATAAATGAGGCATGAATCGTTTTAGTAAAATACGGCCTCAAGTGACGCTTCCAGTGTTCATCTCAATCGATCTAAATGAGGTTCTTCCTAGCATAATTGGAGATGGAGACTTTGACCATAAAATCATTCCTATCAACGACCTCAAACATGCAGACATTCGCTTCATCCAGACGAGCATCTCTCACAAACATGGGCCAACCACAAAAGGCATGATTTGTTCAAACACCTGGGAGTCAGAATTTGCTGGTTCTTCTGAATCTATCTCTTTATAAAACCACAAGGAACGCTCTGCCAATCTAGTATGACGAGGAAAAGAATAAATACAAACAAAATTCAAAGAGAAAAGGAAAAAGAAATGTAAATATATGCTAGTATTTACTAGTTTCAGGAAATTGAATTAAAAGTCTTTACTGGTTTATAGAAGTCATCATTCCCAACCTGAAGTTTGAAGTTAAAATGTCACAATACAGTTCTCATAGTCTCTACAAATAGCGCACATAATTTTTTAACTCTCATGGTAACGCTGCTGGAGTTACTCTCATGTTAACGCAGTTCTATCCTTAATAAAAGTGGCCAGATTACCAATTTCATAAATGGATACTCCGATTCAAATTCGCTAGTTTTTTCAAGAGCAGCGGGAAGCCACGGAAATGTGGGACCTTGCAAGACCTGCTCAGGGGGGCTCACTTGAGAAATGAGAATTCTCATAGGTACCGCTGTAAACCTTGTATCGAGTTACAATGATCTACAAATCAATATCCGTGATCATGGTACTAATGTGTACATATTCTTCACGTTAGACATAACCAGAAGAAGCCTTTCAATATACTGAATGCACTTAACACGCATGCATTTTAGCCACGCAAACGGTAGGCGCAGGGGAAAAAGTAAAGACATCGATGACCGTAACATGGATGGAATTGAAAATTTTACCGTAAGTTGTTCAATTCTTTCAAGGATAGCTAAATTAATGATTTATCAAACTATTGGTTCAATTTGACAAAGTAAAGTAAGCTTTTTTTCCTCGAATGTTTGACTAATATGACGAAATACAACAGTCTTTCTTATTTGATATTTAAATTATTAGCCATTAGATCTACAGTGGAACTTTAGAATCATAACGAGCCACCTTCTTATCTGTCAGGTCTTTCCCTTTATTTATGGAGGTAGTGACATTCTTGCAATTTGCTTGTACATATCAACTAGTTTCCTCGGGTGATTTACATATATATTCTACTTTTACAGTATTGAATACGATTCTCCATGTAAGAGGACTTGGCTTCTAATTCTTAAGACGCCTCATCAATTGCTTTTCCAACACACACTTATATAAGGGCCAACCAATAGACATTAGCTAAGGGTGTTAAAACCGAATTGGAAAATCGAACTGAACCACTAACTGAACTAAAAGTTTCATCCTATTTTATTCGTTTCAATTGTCGGTTCAGACAATTGAAAAATAACCATTATGTCTTTCCATTTCTGTTATTTCAATACGATTAACCAAATCGCACTAAAATTTTTCAAAACAACCGTTCTTTTTTTTTTTTTTTTGTGGACAAAGGGCAGTGACCCCACCGGCCGTAGGTGAGGGGTCCCGGCCCCTTGCAGAGGCTGCAAGGGTGTCACGGCCCTTGCTTGCCCTTGCTGTGGCTGACAAGGGTGACAAGGGCCTAGGTGAGGGCTCATGACGCCAAATCTGGCATCGGTGAGGGGTCGCGACCCCTTGCCCAAGGCGGTGGCTCCGCTGGCTTTGAATCGAAAAAGAAATAAAAAAAGAATAGAAAGAAAAAGGAAAAAAATCGAAAACCGAATGGAACTGGATTTTTTGGTTAAGGTCATATTCAGTTCGGGACGAGATTTGGTTCCTTACATCCTAATGGTTCGATTTCTAAAGAAAATCAAACTAAACTAAACCATTGACACCCCTACCATTAGCCATGTCATGCTCAGGTCGAGCCAACCCTTTTGCCAATCTAAAGAAAAGCTGTAAAACACTACCTAACTAGTGAACAATCAACACAAATAGGTGCAATTTCGACAACAATTTATGTTTATAGATTTTCATGAACGATAAAAATATTGTTCGTTCATTCATTTTTATAAATGATATAAAGTATTATTTTGAAAAAAATATCTTTCAAATCGTTCATTTTTCGAGGAAAAAAAAAAAAGACGTCACCAGATGCCGTTCTAACAATTATTTAGTTGGCCAGCTTATAGGCTTCATTATAAAAGCTAACTTGGGTTCTTGGTGTTGACGGGCCTCCGTCGAGCGAAATTTTGTTCTCCAGCCCATTGGTCTCCAAACTTCAACGTCCCTCGATTAAAATACATAAGAAACTAGATGGAGAAAACAAATATAGGATACAAAACCCCGATGTCTTCGATTAAGGGTTGAACTTCGGAGTTACCGAATAATTTGACCATCAATTGCGACGAAATTCATGAATAATACCTAATTTATCGATGTAAAATCGGAGATCCTATATCTACGACGTGTCTAGTATCTAAATGCAAAAGGGATGTAACTGGGAAAATGGACACCGTGTTATGCAAACTGACTATGTATTTTATCAGCGGTAAAATTTCATTGGTGACAACGAGTCTAATCTCTTAAACCAGTTTCTATGAATATGAAACTCGCTGGCGAAATTCAAGTGTCAACAATGTCAACATGAGCCACTACGGTGCCCAACTTGAGATCTACTCAACTCCATAATTGATGTTCCAAGCTCAATTTTGCCTCAACCAAGTATTAATTTCATGTTGGAGCTTGACTCAAATAAAAAGTCAATATTTTTACCTATACATGAGTGTGGCTAAGGATATCTACTCCTGATTTTATAACAATTATATTTTTTGAATTAGGTTCAAAAGCTCGTTGAACCGAGTATTGGCGAACTTGAATTTTAGTTTGACAAGATACTTGAGTAATTTGAGTTAGAACTTCACTATATTTTGGTCGAGCCGATCTCAAATGATTATCATCCTAATCCGAAATGGGTCGTGAATAGTTTGACTTAGTTCCACTCTTTTTCTTTTTCTTTTTTTTTTTGCCAAAAGGTCCGCTCTTGGCTCTATGTAACATAATTTGCCCAACTTAATTAGCATGACTAGGGATCATATCTCGTGCTAGAACTAGTCGGCTATTTTACATAAATTCTCATCTTAATACAAGGATATGAGGAGAGTATGGTTTGCAAAGACGTCGACAAATTCGTAAACTCGAAGAGGGATATTCCTCTTGTGGTCTCTCAAAAATCTCAATCCATGGCAACTTTTTTTGCCAATATTTTGGAAAAAACCGTAAAGGTTGCAATTTGTTTACATACACTAGAGATTGGACATAATATATGCTTTTTCGAAAAGCTCCGTTTTCTTTATTTAATGATAAAAATCATTTAAAACTAAAAAATAATCAAAAGGAGTGAAGTTATCAATTGGAATCTCTTCTAGCCGATGATTGGTGGCAACCGCAACTGCGAATGGAGCACCACCAGCGCGATTCAACCAGATTGAACCCTCTGGAGATCGTTGCTTCGTTTCATCTCCGATTGAACTCCAGAGTTCGTTTCGATTCATTCCAAATTTGTCTGTTGATTTCTGTTTCGCCTTTGTATTCTCCCATTATCTCGCTGTCTTCCGAATTTCCATTGCTGTTGGTTGTGCTGTGTAGGAGGAACCGAGTTCACAAGGAAGTTATTCGGTGGAAGGACGAAGCTGAACTCTGTTTGGAAGAATACCCGCTCAAGAGAGAGAAAATCAGCGAGCTTTATCCGGCGGTAGAGCAAGTTCGAGTTCCAGAGCGCAAGTTGTGGTCGGTGCTAAGACGAAAAACCACTACTGGAGGCTCAGATGCTGTCTTGTCGAGAGAGAGAGGTTGCCAAAGATTTGTGCTGCAGCTACGTGGTTATAGAATTATGCTACTAAGGCGAAAGAGATTAGTGTGAGAGAGGCTCTGAATACTGCGCATGCTGAGGAAATTCCCAACCAAAGTTCTTCCACCTGGAGGAAGCTTTACCTAAGCCGGCCAAGTTGAATCACCATCACCCTCAGGATCTTTCGGACGCGAGAATCGTCCATGGCATACGGAATAAGAGTTGCTTCTTCAATTTCTCGAAAAAGAGAAATATGACGGTTGTGTGTAACGTCATCTCTGCTATGTTCCTCAAGCCAAAGTTGTTGCTCATGCTCTGCTTTTCCAGATTTTTGCGGTCACTAATATCTTATGCAGGGGTCATCAAGGAGTGGATAGTTTGTGCGGTCACGAACCTAATTGGTGTTTACTCAATTCTGCTTTTCAATTGCTATTAGCTATTATGGACGGTATCAACATAAGCCACAGAAAAATGAGACGGACATGACACAAATGCTCGATATAAATATGGGAGGCGTTGGATGGTACCATTGTTATTACTCTTCTGATTAAACTCGGCTTGTAAGCCTTTGTTCGAAAGGGTAAGCAATCACTTGCAAATTCTGGATGCGCTCCTCTTGTTTCCAAGCAGTAATTTGCTTTGTGCTATTCAATGGCTCTATGTCCTCGTAAACTTTGATCGTTGACCTGTTGTCGCATAGCTTAACCGTGATTCTCTGAATTGTTGTTCCATTTGGTAACGAGGGTAATTAGTAATGATTCGGTCTCGTCGAATTCGGTTAGTAAATTATGTTCTCCGCTGTTCTAGGGAAATTTTCATATTGGATCTTGATTTGCTTCATCAGGAAACCTTGTTGGCATGTCACCGAAAGACTTGGCTAGCGAGTTTAATGTCAATGTTCTTCCCATCGACTTTTCCTCCTCAATCCGGCCTGGCCTACTCATTATTTCCTGCATACCGTTCAGTTGTTTCTTACGGAGTTACGCCTCAGCTTGTGACTTCTCTTTTTCCTCATGCATGACAGCGGGGACTCGTCATCCTCATTCTTTGTCTTCGAGTTCTCATCAATCTCTCTGTCCGGGTATGACTGCGCCGGCGGACATGAAAATTCACAGGCTTTGACAGATCAGGCTTACCCGGGAGGTCTCTCTTCTTCTTTCGCTTCCTCTTGGAGGAGGAGGAGTCGTAGTCCGATTCAGAGTCCCCACGACGAGAAGACATCGAAGACCACGTCCTTCTTGGTCTCTGCACGCGCTTCTCTCTCCGCTGCCGGTAATAGAACTCCCCGTCGATCCACTGCGGGTCCTCGTAACCACTGTCCATCCCGAACCTCTCCATCTCCTGGTCCTCATCCATCTTCGACAATCCTGTAGAACTGAAGCAAGGAACCTCTTGGGTTTGGGGGCATCGGAGGCGGAGAAACAAGTGCGGCGTTGATGCCACACGACAAGGTGACCGGCTGCGTGGATACGGCGGTGGTCGGAGACTGATATAGGCGGCGTAGCTCGGCTCGAGGGTTGGAGAGAGAGAGATTGTGCGATGTTGTGAGAGCGACAGGAAGAGAGGTTTTAGCGAGTGGAGATCGAGAAGAAGCTAGCGAGTGGAGATGGAGAAGAAGCAAAGTGACCGGACCGACGCTTGAAACCATTGAAATGGAAAATGGGATAAATACACTATTAGTGCTATAACTTGTGTACATCGTTCACTTGAGTGCCATAACTTTCAAAAATCGTTCACTTGAGTGTCATGACTTTCAAAAATCGTTCACTTGAGTGTCATCGCTGACGTGGACACCGAAAAGCCGATGTGGGCTCTGGAAAAGCTATCGTGTCGTCTTGGAAAGGCGACGTGGAAGCCGAAAAAGTTGACGTAGCACTCAAGTGAACAATTTTCGAAAGTTATGGCACTCAAGTGAACGATTTTTAAAAGTTATGGCACTCAAGTGAACGCCGTACACAAGTTATGGCACTCACAGTGTACTTATTCCAATGGAAAACCTACGGATCTTTTTCTTCTTCCCTTTATGATTTCTCGGGGGTTAACAATTCATGATTTTTTATTATTCGCTATTTAACTTAAAGGAGACGAAATTCATTTATGATGATTTTTGTTTTAAATTTTTGTTGATGATATAACCATAACCGGAAATCACATTAGGTAATATTTCCAATTATAAACCTAGGAAAATTGAAGAAAATATTTCTTTGGAATTGAAGTTGCGAAAAATAAAAGTGGAACTTTCCTTTGCTTGAAATGCACGTTAAATATTACAAAGGACGAGGGAATGACACGGCGCAAACCTACTAATTTCTTAGTCTGGTTCAAAAATTAAAATTATCAAGGATTTCTCTATGTACGTTCCGAAGGAATGACACGGCGCAAACCTACTAACGACCGCCGCTTCGCCTTTTCGCCTCGTTCCCCCACAGTCCGCACAAAATCCGAATCTCCACCGTTTCGCTCTGCACCGAATTCTCGTTGTTCTCTCTTCAGCTCTCCGCCAATCTTCACGCTCCGCCCATCGTCTCGGACGGACGATGACTCGATTGGCCTCGGATGCTTCGGTTGATGAAGCGACGCCGGACCGGGGGGAAGGGCCGAGAGTGAAACCGATAATCTCATCCTTCGAATCGAGCGGATCCTATCCAGATGATCCCAACCTCAGCTTGGCAATCCGGATAAGCTCTTGTAAACACCAGCGGCGCCCCACTTAGCGCGCGGCGTAGACGGGCGAAACGAAGGACTCGCAAGCCACGGCAATTGAAGTGGAAGAGAACAGAAACAAAGCAAAAATCGACAAACTTATTTGGGATGAATCGGAATTAACTCAAAAGTTCAATCGGATATGAAACGACCTGATGGTTCAGCAGCGACGACGGCGTGAGAGAGAAAAAGAATCGAGGAAGACTTGGTGAAGATGAAGATGGACAGAGAGAAAATGAAATGATGGATGGCCGAAGAAGGTATATATATATATATATATATAGAGAGAGAGAGAGAGAGAGAGAGAGAGAGCGCGCTAGCTCCGGTTGAATGAATGAAGAGGATTGATTGATCTGGAGAGAAGATGAAGATCAGGGACCAACCATGGTTGCCTTGCCTGTACAGAAGATGAAGCTCGGGATCGTCATTTATTGTTTAGCCACCACGACTGTTGAACTTGACCACGGAGTTTCCTGGTCGTTGAATGTGCTGCGTCCTCTGACCAGCAAGTGTTCGGTCAATTGCGCAAGAGAGCAACAGAGGGTGAGACGATTTTGAAAAAAGAAACAGGGGAAGATACGCCCAGAGAAATCTCCACAGACAGCCGTTTACTTGCGACACGCAGGCGATGCCGAAATTGTCAATGGACAGTCACACTTACCAGGTCGTTTCTTCTCCGATTGAACTCTAGAATTAATTTCGATTCACTCTGAATTTGTCTGTTGATTATTGTTTGGCTTTTGATTTCTCCCATTCTGTCATTGTCTTCCCAAATACCATTGCCGTCGGTTTCCCTGTGGAGGAGCAATCGAGTTGGCAATGAAGGTGTTTGATGGAATGACGAAGCTGGACTCTGTTTCGAGGAATACCCGTTCAAGAGAGAGAATCAGCGAACTTTATTCGGCTATGAGAGCAAGTTCAAGTTCAAGATCGCAAGATGTTGCCGATTCTGAGGCGAAAAGCCACTGCCAGAGGCTTGAATGCTGCGTTCTTGAGAGAGAGATTGTGCCGCAGCGACGTGTTTACAGAGTTATGCTACTCAGGGGAAAGAGATCACGGTGAGAGAGGCTCTGAATGCTACGCTTGACGAGGAAATGTCTGCAGATCCTAGAGTATTTCTTATGTGTCTAAAGGTTTTCTTATCTACATATCGGCTGGCCTTATATCAGTCCCAAATAGTTTCAGGAGGAGCTGCAGCAGGAGTTGGTGCCCAACACTCGAACACCCTGCGAAGATGTGGCCATCCCAGCAAGAGGAAGGTTTACTGGATCCGGCCTCGTTGAATCACCCCGTCAAATGCAAGAATCGTCCATGGCATATAAAATAAGATTGCTCATGAACTGTGTGTGTGTAACGTGATGCAGTGTATGAGTTGCATTATTTGAATGCATTGTCGTCACAATTTTGACTGCCCAATAACTAATTTGGTCCCAAGGTAAGGAATAACCAATTACACCAAAGCATGAGGAGTGGATAGTTTGCGTAGTCACAAATTTAATCAGTGTTTACTCAAGTCTCCTTTTCAGTTAATAAAATGACAGTAGAAACATAAGCCACAGAAAAATGAGATATACATGACACATATGCTCAATACAACATCGTAGGCGCAGGATGGCACCATTGTTTTTACTTTGATTAACTCAGCTTGTAGTGTTTGGTATTAGGCTCAGAAAGCTTCATGTCTCATCCATCCTTTTCCCACCTTCTTTTGTTTGAAAGGGTAAGCAATCACCCGCAAATTCTGGACATGCTCGTCTTGTTTCGAACTAGTAAATTGCTTTTGGTATTCGGTGGCTCTTTGTCCTCATAAAATTTGATCGGTGACCTGTTGTTGCATAGCTTAACCCCTATTCTCTAAATCGCTGCTCCATTTGGTAACAAGGGTAATTAGTCGATGATTCAGTCTGATCGAATTCGATTTGTTAATTACATGCTCTGGTGTTCTAGGGTTTGGATCTGCTTTGCTTCATGGTTATTAGTGTCAGTATTACGTGTTGTTTTATTCTGTTATAATGCGGTGCAAGGAAATTGGTGAGCTCCTAAAGCTCACTCCTGGGCAACGTTGTCATTGATTATAGGCTATCTGCTGCATTTGTTTCTCTTTGTAAACATGTATCTATTTGGCAATACAAATCATGGAGATCTGAAGAAGTATCTTTGTGGATTTTTTTACTCTACATGGGGGGAAAAGCACATAGTTATGTGTGAATTATTTGTGATTGACGTCTATCAAGAAGCTGTGACTGATGTCTTTCTTTCGCGAATGCCTGCCAACCGCGGGATAGATACTACATCCTTCTAGCCCGTCCATGACTCCTAATGAGCTTCACTGGCCACAATTTGTTACAAATACCAAAGAGTTGACATTCATTTGTTTTCCTGAATATGTTGCTTGGCGAATCCAACAGGAACACCCTCGACATGTACATGTTTTGAACAGCCAATACATGAAAAGCTAGACCTTGGACATATCTATGATGATTTAAGCTCCAGATCTTAACAGGCTATTGATATGACGTCGTGGGATCACCATTTTGAAAAAGCGATGCTCCGAATCAATTTCGTTGTCTCGTTCAAGAGATGTGAGAGGCCATCAAAGTGTAGGAGCATGACAATCTGCCTTAGACTGGCTCGCTTTGCACATAGAATGTTCGATCTCACCTATAGTGAAACATGAGAACTACAATAGACTTGGGTGTGAAATGTCTTTTTAATTTGCTGGCTACGAAAAGATTTAGCACAGATTGGAAATTTTTCTTATCATGAAAATCAAAATTCAGTTAGTTCAACGGAATAAATTCTAAATCCTCTTCATATCGGAAGAAACTAACGTATTACAAGTTGCACCAACATGCAAAAGGACTAGCATAACATCTTCAAGAATGTGAAAAGAGATGACGAAAGGAATGTGACGTAAGTAGTTGACCTTGAAAAATCCCAGGTTGCTTAAGAAAGTTTCTTTTTTTTTTTTTTTTTGTGGTCAAATTAGAAAGTCTAATTGACATTATGCCTCATGAAAGTCATCGATGTTAACCTGCAATCTAAAGCATTCTTGAAGAATTGGTGTCCATTAATAGCTATTTTCAATTAGTTAAAGGCAGTGACGACCCGATTATTGTCTTTACTTAATTCATCTTTTTCCTAGTTTTGAATGGACACTTTGAGAAAAATAACATGTCATATAGTTTCCGAGACAAGCCAAATCAACTTGGCAAAATGTAATATCGAGGCCTCATATATAGCTATTTTCAATTAGTTGGAGGCAATCACGACCCGATTATTGTATTAACTTAATTAATTTTTTTCCTAGTTCCGAATGGACACTTTGAGAACAATAACATGTCATATAGTTTATGAGACAAGCCAAATCAACTTGGCAAAACGTAATATCGAGACCTCATATATAGCAATCGTAATTAAACTTGATATATGCCGGTGATGGATTAGGCTAGATATTACCACTTTACTCTCCCGATCTTGCTGTATTAGCACTTTGAAGAAGGGATGCTCTGGATCAAATTCACTAGCTAACTTAGGAGAATTGGGTGACTTTGGAGGTGCGGGATCACAAAAGACCGACTTAGAATGGTTCACTCTGAGTCTAGGCAGTTCGTGAGTATAGTTAGCTAAAAATGATAACTTTAATAGTCTTTCGTATGAGCACTTCCTCAACTATCTTACTGTGAAAATATCTATACGTAGATTGAAATTTATGATTATCGTGAAAATCGAAATTCAAAAAATTCATGAATATATTATAAGTGCTCACCACGTCGGAAGATGGTAATGAGAAATCCAAGGATAAATTTGTACTTTTGAAAGTGCTCGAGCATGAAAGAAATAATGAGTATCATTCTAGTAATCTATTTGATTGCATTATAAAACTATATAGAGGAAACAAATCTCCAACAAGTGGACATCAACTGCCAATGCAATCATGGAATTCCTTACACCGAGGAATTCAGTAGACATTGGATTGAAAATTTCTTCAATTGACCAACTATGAAAAGATGTAGTACAGATTGGAAATTGCTTTGCCATGCCCATCAAGATTCAGTTAATTTACCAAAATAAATTCTGAATGCTCTTCCCATGAGAAGAAACTAATAAACTTCAATTTGCGCCCACATGCGAAAACACTGGTCAAAAAATCTTCAAGAATTCGAAAAGACACGACAAAAGGAATCTGACGAGAGTTCACTGAAGCTTGTAAAACCATTATCATAAAATCTTAAGCCCTATGCCTTGAATTTCAGAGTTGGCATATGGCTTCAGGTGAGTGTACTCGATGTTACTGCACTCTACAGTTCCAAAGGCCGGGTTGAGCCACCAGAAACCTTAAAGCAGCACCTAATTTGAGCTGTTGTTTCCAAGATGGAAGTTATATAATCGACATTAGCAATCGGTTTCCTCCGTCTCATGACTCATGCCTACATGGTGACTGCTAACATTAGGATCAAGGAATGGGATCATACACTTTCCAGACCATCGCATTCTTTAAAACAAAGCCCATGCTTTTATCCGTTTTGCCAAATCGGAAGTAGAATCCAGCCTAGCAATTCTGAAGTTCTGTTCTCACCGAAAGTGAGCTACAGCAATGCTTCCTCTGCTGCGTCCTGTTGCATAGCTTTGTTCACCCAAGTCTTATCAGTGGTTCTGAAGATGGATAGTCCAAACACGATGTCGTCCCTTCTAATAGGCTCGAACACACGCGTCTCCCGCATTAAGAGAAGTTTCTCTCATGAATGCAACCCAATTGGCAGATAACTTTCCATAATGTTCGTGGCTGATGAGCTTCAACAGCCATGATTTGTCTTGAAATATGAGGGCCACGGTCTGCAGGCTTTTCTTGATGTGCATCTTTGGGAATGAATTGGGAACTCTCTGCTCAAATAGAAGTTTTGCAATCTTGTCATTAAAAAGAAGAAAACAACCAGTGTTTTCTGAGGACAGTATGATGATCCTTGTCCAAGCATGTGAAGGATAGAAACAGAAACTCTTGGCATGATGCACGATTAACCTAGAGCTAAAATAGTCTAGCGATTCTATGCAATTTAAATCCAAGAGTTGTATTGTCATGAGGATCTTACCACATAGCTTTTCTTCAGATATATTCACCTCACCACAATTTGAAAGATAGGATACTTGGGTTTGAATTTGCTGGCTGGTTCGAGAGCTCTGCACAGGCCCAGCTCTTTCAGCTTACCTGCAGCAGCCGCAAACATAACATGAGAAAAGCTTTTGTTATGTGAAACTTATATCCACCAACATAGCAACCTTAAATCATTAGATATATGTCTTTCTATTGGTCTAGCTTCTTGAGGCCTATATGAACACCAATACGACTCTCAGCACAATCAAATCCAATATGTCCGGTTTGCTTGTCCCCATTGGCTTGACATGTACGAGATCTCCCCATACATACATATGCCCCCACGGGAGAGATAGAGACAGAACTACAAAGATGACTCTAACACAGTCTCTCTTAGCCTAACGATTCGCAGAGTTCCGGTATGGAATTCAAATCAAACACAAGAACAACACAGTCAAGGGGATATTAGCCAGTAGATTAAGATTCACACCTCAAACTCAGTGCTGATGAATGTGCATAGGAACCGCCATGAACTTCGCAAACCTGATCAAATTCCATTGCCTGACGAATCCAAGGACAGTTGGGTCAACGCACCCCCCAAGACTTCAAGCTCAAGAGAAGCATCACGGCAATCACCGGCGCCTTCCAATTTCGGCGAGACAAATCCACAAGTGCTGAGGCTTGGTTCCACGAATCGCCACTCATTGGCGGATATTCTATCTCAGAGGTGCTCATATCGAATATGATTCATGGAAAATGGAGTCCCTTCAGATTTGAAGATAAAAAATTGGCCCTCCCAGATAGAGTAATGCTCTGCAAATTCATTCCAACCCTTTGATAATCAAACCATCTCATCACATTTTTCCACTTCCGCAAGCCAAATAATTGGACAATTCAACACTCTCAGAAGCATCCCTTTTGAGAGATTCTCACCATATTTTCTCATGAACCTCTTTGGCATCCTGTGCGAAAAATAAAACCCATAATCTTCATAAGGCTATGATACTTAATTTCAAATGCAGAATGAAGATCAACATAACAAGAATGCATAAACCAGAAAGGACATCCTAAAGCACATTCTTTTCGGTTCATTCAGATTTGGAATGTGGAATTAATGACTCTGGCCATTTGGATTATTATGAGCCTTACAAACCCAAAGTGACACTTCCAGAGTTCATCTCGATCAATGTAAATCAAGTCCTTACCAGCACTAGTGAATATGTAGACTCTGCACACAACATCATCCCTATCAAGGAGAGTAAACACATAAACATCCTCCACATGCAGACCAGCAGAAAAATGCCCCGATCATGTCCATAGCACCTCAGCTTTACCGTCCATGGCCTGTCTGATTACCTGACAGTCGCAATTTGCTTGCTTTCCAGAATACTTTTCCTAGTGAATTGAACAGGAGCAGTTTGCCCAGGTACATGGTTGAAAAAACCAATATATGGTGAATAAAGACCAAACATAGTAAGCATACACTAATGACAGAATCAATTCACACACACCGCGAATAAAAGGTGGTAGTTGCTAGTTTCATGAGTTTTAACATACAATAAACAATATAATGAAAAGTCATCAATCTTAGCCGGCAATCCGAAGTCAAATGTCAAAAAAATCTATGCTCTCCATGTCCTATACACACATCCACACACACAAATGAACTTGAGCCACACAGACCACAAGCGCAGGGGAAAAAGAGCAAAGACATCGATGACTGGATTATGGATGGAATTGAAGATTTTAATTGAAGCTGTTACAATTCTCTCAAGAGCAGCTCAAAAGGAAGCCACAAAAGTTTCAATTCGTATTGGCCTTCGTAAGTGGCGTGAAGCGGCATGTCCAATATTAATCTCAATCAAATAACTCCGGTGCTCACCAGCTTTGAGACTTTGAACACAATATCATCTCCATCGACGAGCATGAAATATGCAGAGATCTCCCTACACAGACTTGTTTCTCTCGCAAATGCTCTCCTACGGGCAGAGAAGAAGGCCACAAGACTTCACCGGCCACAATCTGCACTCCCAGGTGCAAGGGAAAAGAACGAATTTAAAAAGGGAGCCCTAGCTGAAGAAGACGACGATTGAGGAAGGTTTTACGAAAACCAGCTTCCGACTTCAACTGATTGACGCGCAATAAGACATGAAAATGGGAAGAAATTCTGGCATACCGGAGAAGTGACGTGTGAAGGCATGCGTATGGACTGTCTAGACTCGGCGGTGCCATATCCGGCGTCGCGCTTTCGTTTTCTCTCCAGCAACGACGACGAAGAGCAGAAACCATGTTCAGCTCGTGCGAAGAATCCTCTGCAGGGATGGAGGCGAGATCCGATGGCGTGGGTTGATGATGACGTCGCCTGACCGAAGCAAAGAAACGAAAGATGAAAATATCTCGTCATCATTCAACTTTTCTTCTTCCTCTCCGGGAGGAAGGGAAAAAGGGGAATATGAAAATTGTGAAAGACATCAATTTCAATTGGATCTACTTTACCTCATTTTTTATTGCGCATGTATTGAAAAAGGGGAATATGAAAATTCTGTATGGCTTTATTGAGATCACCCATCCCCTCCCAGTAGCGATTCCACTCGTATCAAAATAGTGTCCCACAATATAGCGTTGGCGTGCTTTGCGTGCCCTTAGAAAAGATCTTCATTTTGGGGCACTCCTCCACTTCAATATAATACAAGGATGGAAACCTCAAAATGTAACTAGTGCTAGAGGAGAAGCATTCTAGGCTTGGCATATTTTTGAGTTTCAATATACCAAGATTCCTAAAAGAAATCACTTGTCATTCTTCATTTTCATCTTTTGCCACTACTTCTTTCATTCTTTCACATCCTACTATAGTCATCTCCCTAAGATGCACCAAACTTGCTATCGTTGAAGCTGTTCCTAGATATACCAATCCAGAGGAATTCTTCACCACCAACTTCGTCAAATTCTAGAAGGATGTCACAGCTGGAAATAGTATCGTCAACTCGGGACAATCTCGGACCTCAAGTGTTTCGATGCTCCAAAGAATTTTGGACACTGAACAGTCTTTTCTCCACACACGCTTTAGCTTGTGTAGCTTGCTCAACTTAAGTTTTCTTGAACTTTCAAGCACTGGATGTTTTCCCTCGTCAACAATCCCTCCAGTGGGGAATATATCTTCAAAAGAGCTATAGAAGATCTCAAGACTTTCCATATTCTGAAATCTCTCTAGTAGGAAACCGGGAGGAAAGGTGGACTTTTCATCATGGAAGCATGCCAATGTTAGTGCTTTTGGCTTGCCAAAGATGTCATCGGGAAATTTCCCATTCTGTATCATCTGAATATCCTTAGCGACTAATAAAAGTCTCTTTAAGTTGGGAAAGTCCTGTCAAATTGCCAATGCAACATGAGAAATAAATTCAACAAAGGTTCATCAATAAGTGAAGTGCTGTAAAACCTAAACCTAATTAAGATGATTCACATGAAAGGTGGTCATCTTCCTACGATTCATTGAATCTCAAGAGCCTTGCATACAAGTCTTAAGGTTTTAAAGTCTCAAATAGAGACCGGTAACATTAAGTTGGTAGAGCGAATCTAAATTCAAGTGCCCTCTAGCTCGCCGTATTCATCTTTTATTAGAAATATCTTATCTTGCTAATAAAAGTTTATCATCTTTGGAAATTTTGTAATGAGGTGCACTCATAATGTTTCTAAGAAAAATATGGGTTCCACAAACTTGATAGTGTGCTCATTTGCAAACTCATAGGTAGGGGGTTTTGTGATCTCCATAGTATTATATTCTTACGTGATTATGTAGCGGACATGAAATATAATGGGTGAATTAAAGAATTAAGTTAAAAAATCGCTTTGAGTTTATTTTTCTTAAAGTTTGTAGAAAAAAAATAGAGCATAAAAGTACAATGGAAGACGTGTCATCAATGGAGAGGATCTCGTGTGAAATCCTCATTGACTTCCCCAAGGAGCACCATTAGATAAGATTAGAATACAAACATATCGTGTAGTCGGCAAAAATCTGTTATTATTTTTGTAGTTCTACGTAATGGAATATCGTATGTGTTTCCACAAATGAAAAGTATACTTGAGATACTAAAAATATCTTATGTTGTCGACAAACTAATTGGCAAGACAGATCATATTTTTTGTACTATCATAACGTGACGTGATTACGTAGAGGACATGAGATTAGTGGGTACTTTAAAGAACTAAGTAGAAACTGAGGAAAAGCAGATGAAATCATACCCTCTCAAATGAAGAGTGCGCTTCTTGGTTTGAAAGGTCCTGTTGATCATCTCTCTGAGTCCACTTGCTCATGGATGCCGCAAAAGACAACATGTTCAGTTTATCACAATGGGTCACTCGCAGCTCCTTCAAGAATTGCCAATTCAAAGTGGGCAAGTGAGGGCAAAAGGTCTTGAGTCGTGTCATATCATGTAACACCAAAGAGGTTAGCTTCGGAAAAAGAACTTGAGCAATATTGGAGGGTCGAGTGTCGTCTCCATTAGCGACTATTTCCTCAATCCTACAAGACTCCACTCGAAGCTTCCCAAGTTGGGTTAGACTTGTAGCCACCCAATACGGAAACAGATTTTCCAGGCTCTCGCAATTTTTGACCTTCACTTCCAGTAGAGAGTCAAAAGTGAGAGTTTCTTGAGGATTGTCGGGCCATATTTTGCTTAAATTGTCCATGTGAGAGAAATCCATCCACTTGAGCCCAAGAAATTGTACCTGCCATATTGAGAAAAATGATACAATGACTGTTGTTAATCAAACCAAAGGAACCAAATGTTAATCTGTATTAACCGAGCTAAAAGACCAAAAAAAAACTACTGATGGGCTTCACTGGAATTTGGTGAGCGCGAGTAGAAGAATCACGGACAAGGACACCGAAGTTGGTGGAGGCATGACTCGTGCTCGTCGACCGGTGACAACCTGCAAAAACTGAAGCGAATCAAGCTAAACAGGGGCTCAACCATGACTGGTACAGACTACAGAGCATGAGCGGGGAAGCCGATGGAGATCGCGGCTGACTCTTCGAACGACTTGGGGTGCTCGGTGAGGCTGTTGTGCTCATGGGTATAGCTACAGTTCACAAACGAGAACAGGGACACCAGTGATCCACGGTATGAGTATATTGCTCACGAATCACCAAGGTTGCTGTCCTCTGCAATCTAACGTCTCTCTTGAAAAGTGCTCGTCCAGAGAACACTTGTGAGTGGATGATGACTTTTAGTGGATCCTGAGAAAAATAGAAACATGCGACAGAATGTATAGATGACATTTTTTTTTTATACAAAGGACTATCCTCCCGCCTCTGTTTTTTCTTTTTTCTTTTTTTCAAGGAAACAGAAAAAGGGAAAGTCTATAAAAAAGAAAAAAAAATCAAATAAAGGAAATCGGGCCTTTTTTTTTTTTTATTATTCACGGTCACTTATGCCCTTATTTGAAATAAGGTTCACTTTTGAGAAAATGAGAGCACTCGGGCCCTTTTTTGAAACAAAGTTCATTTGTGGCCTTTATTTGAGAAAATGAGAGCACTCGGGCCCTTATTTGAAACAAAGTTCACTTGTGGCCTTTATTTGAGAAAATGAGAGCACTTTTAGCCCTTATTTGAAATTTTTCCAAGTAAAAGATTATCAATATAAATCCCTATCCGCCAAACACATGGTCACGTACAACAATAAATAAAAAGTTCAAATACGTAATCACGTATAATTATAACAATAAAAAGTTCAAACATGTAACATAAAACATAGATTATGACACTTGTTCCCCATTCATCAAAATAAATTTTTTAGACTCTCTTCTCCATTCATTCATAGAAATATTGATCCAATACAAACAAAGATATGTGGCAAAGAATGAAGAAGAAACAAATGAGGCGAGGCAGAGTTAGATTCGACTTAAAGAAATATGTTGCTTTTACTGTAGCTAATAACCGATTCCAAAAACGGTTCGGTTTCTGGATGGGTCTTCACTTGGAATCAAGAACCGAATCTATTCAAACTGGTTATAAAAACTTGGAATCGGAACCGAACCTGTTCACGTTGGAACAGGGGAACGGACCGGTTTTTCGGGCAATCGGTCTGGTTCCTAGTTCTACCCGATCCGGTTGCAGAACCCTAGTTAATGCCCAACAATCCCAAGCCCTGCGAAGACGTCGCCATCCCACTTGGACGAAGCTTTACCGGATCCCGCCTCGTCAAATCACTCATCACTCTCGGGATCTATCGGACTCAAGAATCGCCCATGGGGTACGAAATAAAAGTGTGCTCATGAACTGCGTAACATCTCTGGTATGTTCCTCCAACCAAACTTCTTTCTCATCCTCTGCTCTTTTCAGATTCGCAGTCACTAATTTCTATTGCAGTGGGTCAGTCGCCATTATTCGAATGCGTTACGTTACTCAAGTCCCCTTTTCAGTTGCTATTATTTTATGACGGTATCAACATAAGCACAGAAAAATATGACAAGGCAAGCACAGGATGGGACCACTGTTATTACTGTGATTAAATTCAGATTGTAATGTTTGGTATGAGCACTATCATCAATAATTACTCTGATTAAATTCAGCTTGTAATGTTTGGTATGAGCACTATCATCGTGTCCACCACGCACAAAGTCCCAGTCCTGCTCGTAGTACTTTGACACTGTTTTTGTATCATAAGAAGTAACTGAGGACGCGACTTTTGTAGACAAGGCATGCAATGTGGAGCATTACTACGATTGGGACGATTATGCCGAGGCATTCTACACCGTCTTGTGCGATCTGAGGTCCACCACCGCGGAAAAGTGGTTCGACTACTACACCCATGCTTCTCTCCATCATGCCAAGGGCTTCAGCCACAGTGCGTGCAATCGTGCGTTGACACACGCTGGTTGTACTAGCTGCATGGATTTCGCCTACTATGAAGTCCAGAGAGTGTGCGCCGCAGCTTCGGCTTCGCGATCGTAGACTTAGGTACGAGGAGTATTCAGTGATGGAATAAGCTAAGCTTTTATTGGAAATATCCAATATCATGATGTATGCCGTCTAAGAAAATGTATAATTCAATAAGATCTCAGTTAAATGGGAAATAACTTGATATGGAACGAATGACATTGTTGGCGTCCCCGATCTTTGTATACGTCTGAACTAATCAATCTGTCTACGAGTATGAATCAATTTGATCCGACAATGTATGCTTGACCCACTCGGAATTGGCAGTTTTAGATCTGGAAGGAGAGGAATGATTACGTGTCCTGAGGGAAAACCCCCAAATCTAAAACCCTAATCGCATCTGCAGAAGCAACAGGATGCTGTTATTTAAGACAAAACGGTAAACTTGCAACCTTTAGCATGAAAACGGCTCAACGTCGTGAAGCATGGACTCCACCGAAGGAAGGGTACCTAAAGTTGAATATAAATGCATCGTTGGGGGAGAACGGCACCGAAGGATCCGTCGCAGGGGTGTTCCGAGACTCGTCGGGGGCCCTCCTTGATGGTTTCGCCAAAAAGATCCAAGCTTGTTCACCGGAGCTTGCCACAAATATAATAACTAAATTCAAAGAGGAAGGATTTCACTCTCCAACTTTTTTAGAAAATATCATGTAATGATGTGTCTATTATGAGAATGTACTATAGGAATACGGTATGATGTAATCGGCGAAATCATAACGTAGAAAATCGAGATTATCGGCAACTAATCGCGTGAATATATGGAAAAACAGAGCATACGCCGTTAATATGAAAAAAGTTAGACGGGCAAAACAAACCTGAGCTTGGCAATCGGATAAAGCTCTTGTAAAAATACCAGGCGACATCCCCTCTGTGCGCAACGTAGACGGGCAAAACGAAGGGCGCAAGTGAGAGAGCGACTCGAATATGGAATCTGACGGTGTCGCTCACTGCGGGATGATCTTGAATTGATGGAGGTGAACTGGGGCAATTCAGAGCAAGATAGTTAGTAAGATGCAAAAAGATCTGGTCGAGAAAATCTGGGGAGAGAGTCCAAGATGCCTTTTGGCTGCAGCTAGAGAAAGAGCTTGACGATAGTGATGCTCGAGCCGGTGAGTTTGAGAGAGAGAAAAAAATGGAGGAAGACCTGTCAAAAAATGAGGATGGACAGAGCGAGAATGATGCTTGGCCGGAGAAGAAATGGAAAGAAATGACTCCAATTGAATGAAGGGGATTGATTTCTAGCTAATGATTCAATGCAATTGTGATGAAGGGAAAAATTACTAAAAGGATCGTACTTCTATTGCAATTATGCAAATTCAATCCTAAATCTTTCGTCTTCATTTTTCAATCCAATCCTAAATTTTTTGTGTTTATCCCAAAGGAAGGAGGTGGAGATGGAGGCTTTGCATGATATGAAAGAGAAGGAAAAGCTGAGGAATGCTCTTTTGGGCCAGGCGCTGCAATATCAGATGTTCGTGTGGGAAGAGATTGTTGCTGCTAGATCATCATTCTCTGAAAGTCTTAAGATTGGAATGGGAGCCTATGGAACTGTCTATAAGTGCAGTTTGCATCACACAAATGTGGCAGTCAAAGCTTTTCCCTAGAAAGACAGTCACTAGTCAAAACAATATCATCCATTGTTTCACTTTGACCGCCCGACGTAACCTCCTGAATGACCTAAGTATCAGAACGGCGAATAATAGATGCAATTACGAGAGAAAATCCGAAGACGGCGAGGAGTCCAGCCACAGAGCGGGCAACAGGGCATTGAGCAATCCGGGTTGCATTGCATGCATGAGCAACGCGCAGGATCGAATAAAAAACGAATCCGGACACAGCACTGTGGCCCAAATCCAACTCTGGGAAACAGGGGAGGCAGCGGGTCCGGGGCTATTTCGGGGTTTAGTGAGCAACGGTCGGCCACCTGGGACTTGGCTGGCGTCGGCGGATCGAAGACGGTCGCTGTTGGTGGTCGGCGAGAGGCGGAGCTGGCCGGAGGAAGTCAGAACAGCGACGGCAGCGCCAGGGGCAAAAAACAGAGCAGGGGGGCTGGAGCAGGGGTTTCGATGACTGGGAGCTGCTCTGGCGGCGTGCGGTGGATGGCGACAGCTGTGGGGGGTGACGGAGGTGGCTGGTGGTTGTCGAAGGGGTGGAGCAACCAGCGGCAGCCATAGAACAACAGCAGCAGCAGCTTCGGCCCAAAACAAAGCAGAGCTGGCGTCGGCTTCTCCGGCGGTTTCCCGGCGGCTGTGGGGGTGGTGCGGCGGCTCGACGGGGACGGAGGATGTTCGGTGGTGGTGGTGCATTGTGGTGGCTTGGTGGGTGTCGTTCAGCCGGAGGAAAAGAAGAAAGAAGAAGAAGAAGAAGAACGAAGAAAAAGAAAAGGGGGCAAGGGAAGTCAATTCCGTGAAAGAGAAAGGGGGGGTAGAGAGAGAGAGAGTAGGGCTGCCGACCTTGGGGGGTTTAATTGATAGAATGGGTCCCACAAGCATTGATTTCCTCGTCTTGGCATCCATTAGAAACCCTAGGAGCATTTTTGTCAATTCGAAATTTGGCTGAGGGCAATTTGGTAATTTTGTAGTCAAGGGTAATTCGGACATTTGGAAATCCGATGGAGGGTATTCTAGTCCAATCTCAAATTGGTTTAGTCGAAACGAGGCTCCTACGCGAGAATTTCAATTCTAAGGCGCGACGACCGATCGATCGAAACCTAATCTAATTCGATCGACGATTCGGGAAATTTCCAATTTCAAACGCTTAATTTCTAGGAATTTAATCTCAAGCAACAAACTAGAATTCACAGTCATTCCATAAATTGTATTCTATTATTAGACGGACATTGAATTTTCAAGGTGTCACGAAAAGTCAAATGTGGTAACACTAATATGATTCGCTAGATTAAGTAGAAATGGTTTTAGATTACTTCACTAGTCACTATTAGCAACGTCCATGTCTTCACATACTTTACGCCACCGCTAATGGACAAACATTGATAAAATACTAGTCCTACGTCCCCTCCTTGTTAAGTCATTGAGATCATATAAAAACTACTGAAGTAACACTATAATTAAACTAACTGAAAAGGAAAATTTTGAAGTTTAATTTTCTAATGATATACAGATTGAAACAACTCTAAAATGTAAAATGGCCATGCTAATGATTTACTTATTGAATATCAATTTTTGACGATGTTTGCTTATTGACATTAGATATTGACCATTAGTTGAAATAAGTCTTGCCTTATCATCTATTGTCTTCCAAATTTTCACAGGTTTGTTGATAGCAAGCCACTCAAGTGTTCTCTTTTGAGGCAAAAGTACACTTTTAGTTCCAAAAGTTATGTACGAAGATCATTTTAATGTTAAAAGTTTCAAACAGATCACTTTAGTGCGAAGTCGGAGACAAAATGACTACTTTGGTGCCTACGGTAAAAAATTTCGGCCAAAATGGCCACGTGGAATTTTTAATTAATTTTTGAATTTTAATTGGTATTTAAAAAAAATGAAGTCCATTTTGGTCCTCGTGGACTTCAAAATTCAGAAAAAATAAAAATAATAAAATAAGATTTTTAAAAAGAAAAACTAAAAAAAGTTAAAATAGAAACTTTATTTGAAATAAATTATAATATTCTGAAAAATAAAAACAATAGAAATTTAAAAAAATATTAGGAGCAACCCTCGTGTTGCCACTCCCACGACTATCGACAATGGCCGATGAAGGTGGGGCATGGCCGGCCGTGGTTGACAGCGGTGGTGAGGCGATGGCGGCGAGTATACATGGCTGGTTACGGCTCGGGAACCGGCCGTTGAAAATACCGGTTCCGGGGCTGATTCCTTCCAGTTCCTTTTTTAATTTTAATTTTAAAATAATAAATAATAAAATTATAAATTATAAATTATAAAATATAATCAAATTGTACATTGTAATAAAATATGGAGAAAAAAAGAGAGGAGGAATGGGCTTGAACTTAATGAATTATCATTAAGCACCTACATATCTTCTTGGGGATATAAAAATCAAAGTCCATGTAGCTATTTTACTTTTGATAACCCCAACTTACCTCATCGTCAATCGTCGTTACCCGTTGTGGTACCCATGGCGGTAGTATCTCCACAATCATCGCTAAAAAATTCGTGTTCTCGATCCAGCTCTTGGTGTCGAAATTTCGCCCTCGTCCAATCGTCGACACAAGCTTGAGCTTTCACAGACTCCGAGTTTAATCTTAAACGGTGAGAGTCCAAAACTAATTCTCCAGCGCTAAATGTTTGTTCAACTGCAACTGTTGAAGAAGGGGTTGCTAATATCCGGCGAGCGATGAGGGCGAGAACTGGGTAATTGATTTGGTGACTCTTCCACCACTTTAGGATTTCAAAATCTGTATTATGTTACGCATCACGAAACTCAAATTGAGTGGTTAAATATTTTTCTAATTCACAAATACTACCTGTTGCCCCTTTTTGTTTTTGTTTTTGTTTTTTTGCCTACTCTTGAGCATATTATACCCTCTACTAAGTGAACTACCACCTTCGCTACGTGAGGCAATAGATTGTAAAGATCCGGAATCACTTAAACCATATTTACTACAAAATTCTCCATATAATACTACTATAGATTCTTTAATATCTCCTTGCATATTTGAAATATCTATTAAATCTTCCAAATGTAAACAATCATGATAATACACATTCAAATTGTGACATCCTGTAATCCGACTCGTTTTGAAGCTTTGAATAAATGAAAAGTCTCATTGATGTATTTCAGTTTAATCTCACTCGAAATGGTCCATTACTGGCGCGACTAACCAAATGGGAATGGCTAACTAGGAAAATCAAGTACGTGGACCTAAGAACTTGATCCTGAACCGACTCTTTGGCCATGAAAATTGTCAAGGGAATATTTTGGACCAATATAGGCAGATTCTAGAATAATTAAGGAACGATTTGGATAATACTCTACGCTTGGATCACGGGTGATTCCGTTCGACCTCGTATGGGTTCCGAACGTCCCTGAATTATTTTCTAACGATCGTGTCCATCGGGACTAGTGATTGACCCTTGCAATTGATTGACAACCAAGGTTGCCATGGTTCGAGTAATTCTTAAACGTGATTTTAATCACGGGTCGATACGTCTAACTCCTAAAAGCCGCCCGTTAGTGTGAGATACGTTGAAAATTCTATTGATCGAGATTGATCGCGAATCAAGCTTCAGAATTTGACGTCGGACCTTCAGGGGTTTCAATAAATAAAATTTTGGTTTGGTCAAAGTTTGATCAAAGTTTGACCATGGTTACTTTACTAACTCTAGTTACTTTATGTCCAACTATAGTTACTTTATGCTATTGTTTTATCATGGTTAGGTTAAATATTGACTTTAGTTAATTTTTGAACCATGGTTAGTTTATATATTAATTAGAGTTACTTTTATGTGACATAAAGTTGTTATGCCATGGTACTAATTAAATGTGGCATTAGTATTATAGTTTAGTACTATAGTAATATTATTTGCACGTTAGAAAATTATTATTGTTTGGCCCTGATAAATTCCCACGTTAGTATAATTTTAATCATACGTTATTTATATATTGCTACGTTAGCATAATATGGTCGTATGGCGTAGATTACATTCTATGGTAGCAAAAATTGATCGGGTGGTCTGGATTAATCTTTGGATTAGTATGAATTAATCGGGTAGTCCCGATTTATTAATTCTCTAACGTGAGTGAATCACGTGGTCTCGAACTATTTTCAGAAAATGTGAGGGTCGTATTCAATCAAGTCGTTTGAGGCCAAAGTGAGCCGTATTCGTCTGATTGTCCGAGACCGAAAAAATGTGAGGGTCGTATTCAATCAAGTCGTCCGAGGCCAAAGTGAGCCGTATTCGTCCGATTGTCCGAGACCAAGAAAATGTGAGTGTCGTATTCAATCAAGTCGTGCGAGGCCAAAGTGAGCCGTATTCGTCTGATTGTGCGAGACCGAGAAAGTATGAAAGTCGTGTTCAATTAAGTCGTCCGAGACAAAAGTAAGTCGTGTTCGACTAATTGTCCTAGACTTGATCCGGTCGTGTTCCTATGTGTCCGAGACCGAGATTTGTGAGTCGTATTCCTTTGTGTCCGAGACCCTGGTATATATATAGAGCCGTGTTCCATAAAGGTCTAAGGCTCAATTTCATGAACTTATGATGGCGGTGGAGTAACGTGGAATATTCTGGAGTAGTGTGGAATATTTTTGGAATAACGTGGAATATTCCGGAGTAGCGTGGAATATTTTCGGAGTAACGTAGAAATTTTCGGAGTAGTGTGGATATTTATATTATGGCCGGATGTGTTAAAAACGGGCCCCGGAGCACATAGAATATTTTATTGTCAAACCGAGGCGTGGAACGCCGAGACGGGAGTAACGTAGAATATTTGAGAAGGTGTGAGAATTTTCGGAGAAAGAATGGAATTTTCTGGAATTTAATTGTGAAATTTTTGGGTAAGAAAGAAAGAGTTGTTGGAAATTGTTGCTCACCTAGATTGTGTCTAGAGGCACTAGCGGCCTGATCTAGGGTTAGAGATTTTCCTACTGAGATTTTATCTCACCCCGTCGTGGGTCCGTTGTTTTTCGGACCTTTTGCCTCAGCCATGAATGACCCGCCTCAAAGGTTTGGGATCCCGTGGGACATGGAAACCGTGGTGACAGAGTACCCGGTATGGGAGGACAAAGTGTATTATAGGCACGTGACTACGATATTGGTGGATACCGGAGAACCTTTTTGGAAGACTCATACGTACGTGGCGTGGACGTACCGCCACGGGGATTTGCTAGTGGGACTATTGACAGGCTTTGACATCCCCTATGACGGTGTTGGGGAGTGGAACCCTACTAGTACTCCCCTTCCAGACGGTGTAGTGGTTCACCCGGACGCTGGTCCCGATGACGTGGAGCCTAGCCTAGAGGTCGTGGCGCCCGAAGAGGATGGGGACGTTGTGGAGCCTTCCGATGCGGAGCAACCTCCAGAGTAGGATGAGGCTTAGGATAGTCGGCCTCTCGGTTTTTGTGGAGTATTGTATTTTAGTTGTCTAGCGGGCTTCGACCACGTGTCTTTTGTTATAGGTGGTCACGGGCTTGTACAGTGGCCCCCGAAGCCTTAAGTTTGACAGTTTGTAACAACTATGTATATATGTACATATGTGTGTTTTTACCATCCCAAGTTATCGTAGTATTGTTGGTTTTCTGTACGGGGGTTGTTGTTGCTTCCACATGTGTTGTTTAATTTTGTTGGCCCGAGAATCCTGGAGAACCGTACGCAAGCAAGGCCAGGTGGGATGTCGACGATTCGTAGGGTTCGGGTTGTGACACAAATAATCTCGTAAACCGTTTAATTCAATACGTGGATAAAAAACAATACCAACTAAATAGACAAGAGGAATTTGCAAATACTAATGCAACCATTTTTCTCGCATTACTAAAATAGTTCGAGCTAATTCAGTATCATTTTCATATTCACTAAAAACACTACAATATTAACACACTCTATTAAAAATAAATGCGTAGTATGATAATAAATACCAGATAAAGTCTTAGTAGCATCATTAAAAATTTTCAAAAAATCTAAAATTTTTTTGCAAACGTCCCAATGTTTCGGAAGTAAAGCAATTTCGTGAATATTTTGTGAAATAAACATACATAATAAATCTTTGTAATCAAAAGTTTGCCGAAGCAACTCGTACGTAGAATTCCAACAAGTCGGAATATCTTTTGGAAATCTTCTTGCCCTTCTCCCATGTTGTTTACAAAATTTTCCCCATGATTTCATAAAATGAGGACAACTCCATAAAAATTTAATTGCACCCTTTATTGGGGCGAGAGAAGTGTCAAGAGTTCGCAAACCATCTTGTACACATAAATTTAAAACATGGCAAGCACATCTAATGTGAAAAAATTGTCCGCCAAAAGTGGGTTTGCAAATATTTTCTAATTTAGGAATAAAAGCGGTATTTGCGGCGACATTATCAAAATCAATTGAAAATACTTTATTTATCAAATTATATTATTCTAAAACTTGTCTAATTATTCTATAAATATTATGAGCCAAATGTCTTTCATCAAAAATTCGAAATGCAATAAGTCTTTTTTGAATGGTGCAATCGTCACCTATCCAACGACATGTGACACCCTATAAGAATGAATTTGCCAAGGATCACTCAAAATATCGCTACCTATATGCACACGTCCATTGAATTTTGCAAAAAATTTTGCTAAAGATTTTTTTTTCCTTTTTTATAAAGATGAAAAACTTCGCGTTTAAGAGTACTTTTTGGAATAGTTGGTGCTTGCGGAACCAACGCAGTATTTATCAAATATTTCGTATTAAAATTTTCACCAGTATTAAACGGAGCATGATCAAGGGCAACATATTCAGCTAATGTTTGTTTATAAAGTGCATCAATGTAACGGAATATAGGATGAGGATTAGAAGTGGCGTACCCGAAAATTTGTTGTTGCGTGTTGTCCATCCCCGCTTGCATTGGATGTTTTTTCGTCGGATGCCGATGGAATGTTCCGTAGCCGTCTTCTTTCATAAATTTATATGTTTGCGAACAATATTTACATTTTATATTATACTTACCTTTGTTTTCATTGCGTACCTTGTCGAAGTGTAGCTACAAGTCGGATGTATTATCTCGGCCCTTCCGTTCCGGCTCATTTGCCGTTAACGTTTCTTCAACACCGGTGGGAGGATGAATACTTTCTTGTGTTGGGATGTGCTCGACGTTCGGAATCGGGACATAGTTGATATTATCGTCGTTGTCTTCCCAACATGTATACTCACGAGGATCATATTCAAGAATGGGATTCTCGAAATCTCCCATAGTCATCTTGCCCTTGTCGGCATTTCTGCTTCCACTTGCCATTTTTTAGAGAATTGATCGGAAATCCGATTGAGAGAATTGAGGCGGGATTGAGAGAATTTGAGCGAATTGAGAGGATTTGAGAGAATTATTTAGAGGATTTGTGAGAAAAATGAAAGGGAGATTATAGGTATTTATAGGCAAGAATTAAAAGTAATTCATATTTTTTTTTTTAGGCAACGGCCAAATTGGCCGTTGCACATGCTGCAATGGCTCTTTGGGCCAAACGGCCCAAAGAGCCGTTATGGCTTGTTTTTTTTTTTGGGGGGGGTGTGGGGAGAGAGGGCCCGGCCGTGGGGGCAAAGAGCCCAACGGCTCTTTGCCCCACCATATCTGTTTTTTTTAATAATAATAACTAACGGGTCGGAACCGGCGGTTCTGGGCCGGTTCCCAAAATTATGGAACCGTGGGCCCAGTCAGCGGGCCGGTTCCGGGCCCACGGTTCTAAATGGCCACCTCTAGCGGCGAGGGTTACAACAACCCTCGCCACCTAATTTTTTTTTATTTGTAACTTTTTGTTGAATTTTTCAGCTTATTTCTCAAATTCTTTTAAATAAAAAAAATTCAAGTTAAAGAAAAGCCATGGTGGATCGCCGGCAAGCCACGTTAGTCAAAAATATTAATAAAAAAAGTGCCATATCAGATTTTCGGCAAAGTAAATCGAACTTAGCGCAAAGTGATCGTTTTTCAAAAAAGTTCATACTAAAGTGGTCCAATTGAAACTTTTAACATCAAGATGATCTCCTTACACAACTTTTGACACTAAGAGTATACTTTTCCCTTTTAGTGAAAGGAAAACTCAGTTTACAAGGGAAAAAAATGTCCTATTACTTCTTTATCTGTATATTGCTATTTGATAAGTTAACGGCTAATTTCAAACAAATAAAATGTTATGACCAATTAAGTGTCATGGGTGGGGTTCTCTTCGTAATGATTTCTGTGACGATGTTCTTATAATAACTACCTAGCCTATGAGGATTTGGTACTTATAATCCTGCAAGTCCCATTAAATCGATAAGTACAATCCTCCATTTTCTGAGTTGAAAATATCCCAGCAGCCCACTCATGAGGTTAAGTAGGCATATATATATAATCGTAAAGGATAAGTTGATTTTGCGTGAGGTATCCTTTCTTAAGAAAATGACATTGATAATTTATCATATTATTGAGGGAAAAGTGCCAAAGTTCATATACCTATTGCATTGGTGCCAATTCAGGTCCAAACATTTTGCATTGGTGCCAATTTAGTCCTAATCCTTTATTGGTACCAATTCAATTCTAAATATTTTGTATTGTTGCCAATTCAATGCCAAACCTTTTGTATTTTTATTAATTGAGTCAATCCGAACAAATTTGATCAGAAATTTATTGACGTGGATGTCGATTGTACTACATGACATGGCCAACGCTAGCATGGATATTTTAAAATATACATTTACTATTTTTAAATAATTCTAATAAATTTTTAAATGATTGAGAAAAGAAAAATAAAAAAACAAAAATATTTATTAAAAATATTAAAAGTACCAAAAAATATCAAAAAATGTTCACGTCAAAGTCAGCCATGTCACGTATGACAATCGACATCCACGTTAGCGAATTTCCTACTAAAATTTGTCTGATTTACTCAATTAACAGATACAAAAGATTTAGGCTGGATTGATACCAATGTCAAAGTTTAAGACTGAATTGGCACTAATAAAATATTTAGGATTGAATTAGCATCAAGACAAAAAGTTTAGGACTGAATTGGCACTAATAAAATTTTAGGACTAAATTGGTACCAATGCAATAAGTTTATGATTTTTTTTGAGACTTTTTCCATATTACTGACATTTAACAATTGTAGGATAGAGATGCTAAGTAACTAATTGTTTTTTTAATTGTGAAGAATAAGTGTACTTCGCATTCTACTCAATTTCTTATGATAAGATGAGAGCTTTATGGAATGTTTGACCGCAATTTTGAATCAGAATATAGAAGGTAAAAGATTCACTGCGTTGCTTTTGAATTAATTTTAAAGAATCTATCGATCTTTTCATGGAATTTTCTTTGTAAAGTTGTGATGTTGAAGTGGATTCTCTTAAGTAATAGTGTAGATTAATATTACGAAACATATTTTTACAGCAATAAGCAAGTTCATAGTATTATCCGCATCAGCCTTTAAGTTACATTTTACCCAAACTTCATTTCGACTTTTAATCAATGTCTCGTATTTTTTTAATTTTATACCAAATTTTCTCGTCGGGATGTTAAATTATCGGCTCCTCTATATTGACAGATGTCTATATAGTTTGTTTAATATATAAACTTGAATTAAAGAAATAATGACGAATAATCACAATACAACAAACTTAAAATTTAAAAAGTTACGAAAATTAACTAACTTGAAGTGGGAACAAAGCACAAAAATAGTTTTAAATAACATGTTAAAGAAAAGAATATAAATATAGGCCTGGACCCGTGCGATGAACAGACATTTTGCTAGATTTATATAAATTCATCTACAATTACGGCCGAAAATTTTGTTTAAGATGAATAGAGGGATATCATGCCCAAAAACAACGTACAAGTTCGTCAGCACTTTCATGAGTGAGTGGACAAATTGTGGTCCAAATAGCGGACTTTCTGGTCGGTACTACATCATCAGCTTAGGTGGCTGCAATTTCTTTTTTTTTTTTTTAATGGAGGATTTAGCAAATCCAATTCTTGGAAGAATGAAAATCCTTTCTAGTTATCTAGAGTTCTATGTATCAACTTTAGAGGTTGCTTTCAAGGAAAAGATTGTTCTCAATAATTCTTCAGATATTTATAAGCTCATCTGAAACTAGAGCTAGGAAGGCCTCATTTTGTTTTGCTCCTGTTTTTCTTTTCCTTCTTCTCGATTCATGGGGGACTCATCATATTTAGAATCTTTTTGCGATGTACTATGTTTACTATTCTTCCGTACTCTCTTGTCTTTCCCACGTGATAGGTCAGCGAAGCGCGCGCGCGCGTGTATATGTATATATATATATATATATATATATATATAATTTTGTGCGTGAAGTGAGTGTTTTTGTTTATGATAGTATAATTTGTCACTAGGGAAAATCTACACCCAACAAACACAACGATAAGCATAATTAAATTCAGAGCCCTTTCCACACATAGAGATTATGCAGGTCATGATATAGAAACCACGAAGACAAGAAAGGCAATGGCAATCTTAAAATGTGTTATTTTAGCATTTTTTTGTTTTCCTTTTTGGTCGCTTGAGGGAATATCACGGTAAAATTTGGAACCACCCCAACAAAGTATCACGTATAAAACTCGATTTTCCATGGGATCCAGAGAAAGCAAGGCGCCCTTTTGAAAAATGTCTTAAGACGGGCTTCCATCCTCAAGCGAACTAACAATAAGCTAAGATTTTTATTGAAAAATAGTACAGGCAATATGAATTGTTCATTTTTTTAACCTATTCATAAGATTGCACATTCCCTTAATAAATGCTACTAGTATCGAATAGATGTACCTATCATTGTGGAAATGTGTTTTATGGTAAAACATTTCAGATGTTGTAAAATCACTCATTAGTAGTAACAAGTTATTTTTCGTACTATTTCCTTTCCATCAGTGTAATACCAACAAAAATCAATCGACCGAAACAAATAATGGTTAATCAAGAGCAAAACAAATAATCGTCGATCTTAACCTGCAATCTAAAGCATTCGTCGATCTCAACCTGCAGTCTAAAGCATTCTTGAAGAAGGAGCTGTCCATCCAAGCTGCTGGACACGATAAGTTTTGGTACGAATGACATGCGTGTGATGTTATAGGCATAGTCCTTGAGGTGTATAAATATGCATAGTGAGATGGGCATTTAAAATGTGAAATGTGAGGAATTTGATCTCATTTATGTAGTAGTGTTTTAGTCATGTGAATGTACAGAGAGATGCTGCATTGATGTTACATTTGTTTTCCATCAATTTGAACGTTTCAAGGCATGAAACACATAAAAATAATAGGATTCCATGTTCCCAAGATTTGAATCAAGTAAAGTTGTTAGTTGTTGATGTTACTTATTCATACTTGGACCTCCTCGGCATGTATAAATGGTAAGTTTCACATTAAGGAATAAAGTGAGCGAAAAGAAGAGACCTTTTTTGCTCGGCAACCAAGTGGTCCTCAAGTTTAAGTTCCCTCTATTTGGGACACGGAGTGGACAACGGACTGACCTTACTCTCAAATTCAGTGCGAAAATTTTCATTTATAAAAACATGAATCTTCCTGCGAAGTGGTATTCATATAAGAAAGTGACAGTTTGGATTTATATTGATTTCATATTAGACTATCACATTCATATGCTTGAAGCGCACTTGAACTCAATTCTGGACGTTGTGTACAGCTTATTCTGAGCAATCGAAACTCACGATATTGTGCTATCATAATTGTGCCTAAGGAAAAATAAAAAGGAGCAACATGAGGCTGAGTGAGTTTAGTTTGAGCAAAGAAGAAGAAGAGGAGGAAGAACTGAAAACCGGAACCGTGTTTTTGGTTCGGGTCAGATGCGGTTTGAGTCGGGTTTAGGGTCACAACAAGCACAGAACGATAGTTTCCGTTCGGGTATAAAAAAAAAAAAAAAGAAACCTGAACTGTTAACAACCATTGCCAGTGATGGATTAGGCTAGAGATCTTACCCACTTTACTCTTGTGATCCAACTCTATTAGCACTATGAAGGAGGGATGCTCCGAATCACATTCACCAGCTAATTTTGGAGTACTTGGGGGCTTTGGAGGTGTAAGACCGCGAAAAACCGGCTATGGTTCACTCTGTGTCTACTGTCTAGAATGTCCGTTCCTGTGCTTAGCTAAAAAAGAGAACTTTAATAGTCTTTAATACGAGCGCTTCTTCAGTTGTCTTACTATGAAAAGATCTATGCGTACTGTATAGAATAGAAATTATGATTATCATGATAATTAAAATTCAAACAATTTAACAGAACGTACTCCAAAATCTCAACCCATATGCCTTGAATTTCAGAGTTGGCGTATGGCGTAATGGAAGTGTACACTTGATGTTACTTCACTTACAGTTCCAAAGGTCTTGATATTCCATAAAGCAGCATCTAATTCCAGAGATTGTTTCTGAAATGGAAGTTGGAGTGCCGACATTATCTGTTTTGCCACTCCGTTGATTGGTACAAGACTCATGCTTTTATCTGTTTTGCCGAATCGGAAGCAGAATTCGGCCTGGCAATTCTCAAGTTCTGTTCTCACCAAAAGTGATCTGCAGCGATGCTTCTCTGCTGTGTCGTACTGCATAGTTTTGTTCACCAAAGTCTTATCAGTGGTTCTGAATATCACCCTTCTAATGAGCTCGAACGCACACAGGTCTCCTGCCATCAAAGAAGTTTCTCCTGTGAATGCGGCCCAATTGGCAGATATATGCATACCTAGGTATACGAACCAAATCAACTAGGGAATAAACAATAATGAGGAAAGATTCAGAGAGCAAACATAATCGAACTTGAAGATAGATGGAAACAAATGTGGATTGCTCGTAACCTGCAAGTCGAATATGGAATCCGATGGTGTTGTTCGTGACGGGATGATATGACTTGGTGGAGATGAACCAGGGGAATCCAGAGCGAGAGGGTAAAGAATGCAAAAAAATCTGGTCGTAGAAATCTGGGGAGAGAGTCCGAGATGCCTTTGCTTCCAGCTAGGAAAGGAGTTGACTATTTTCCCTTTGTCAGGGGTCAAATTTCGCTGTCAACGACGAGTCTAGACTCAAACTGATTTTAGAGTATGAAACTTGCTAGCCAAATTCAAGTGTCAGCAATATCAACATGGCCTGCACCTAGGGGTAGCCGTTACAGTGCCTAAGTTGAGATCTACTCAGTTAAATACTCGCTGGTAAAAACTCAAATTTACCTCTTCCAAGTATTGATTTCATATTGGAGGTTGACTCGAATAAAAAATCAAGATTTTTACATGTACATGAGTGTTGCTAAAGATGTGTATTTCTTTTCTTTATAGCTATTAGACTTTTTGAGTCAGGTTCAAAAGCTTGTTGGAATCAAGTATTGGTGAACTTGAGCTTTAGTTTGACAAGATAGTCGAGTAATTCGAGTTAGAGCTTGACTAGATACCGGTCGAGCGGATCTCAAGTAATCATCAACCCAAGGTTGAACAGTTGGTGAATAGTTTAACTTAGTTTCGCTATTAAGTTTTTGTTTCTGCCATTGTTTTGGAAATATCGTAAGAAGTTCAATTTGTTAGACGTAATATATGCTTTTTCGGAGGAAAAAAAGAGCTTTCTTTTCTTTATTTATTGACGTTTTGAATTCACCAT
The DNA here is from genome assembly GCF_020921035.1 of Rhodamnia argentea. NCBI lineage: Eukaryota > Viridiplantae > Streptophyta > Magnoliopsida > Myrtales > Myrtaceae > Rhodamnia > Rhodamnia argentea. Next base: position 27,955,473 of record NC_063154.1, on the reverse strand, counting down.
GTAATCATACATAAACTTTATTTTAATAATACGCCCTTTTTTAACGATAAAAGTTATATACGACGAACCAAAAATAATCTCTCTAGTTGACGATTGCAACCGTGAATGGAGCACCACTGTCTATTCATCGAGATTGAACTCTCTCGGATGATCGTTGCTTCAAGAAATCTCCACAGACAACCGGTTCCTCGCCACACTCAAGCAACGACCGCATTCATTATCTCCGTTTGAACCCGAGAATTAATTTCGATTCATTCCCGTTTTGTCTGTTGATTTCTGTTTTGATTTTGTTTTCTCTCATTCTCTTAGCTGCCTTCTGAAATTCCGTTGTTGTTGGTTGCACTATGGGGGAGGTGTCGAGTTTGTAAGGAAGGTGTTCGACGTAATGACTAAGCTGGACTCTGTTTCGAAGACTACCCAATCAAGAGAGAGAGAATCAGCAAGGTTTATCTAGCGGTTTAGAGCAAGTTCAAGTTCGAGAGCGCAAGATGTTGTCAATTCTAAGAGGACAGCCAACTGGGGGAGGCTCGTAAGCTGTGTTATGTTGAGAACGAGGTGACGGAAGAGTTGTTCGGCGGCAGCGACGCAGTTACGGAGTTAGGCTACTGTGGCGAAAGAGATGAGTGCGAGAGAGGCTCTGAATTCTGCGCTTGATGAGGCAATGTCTGCATTATCCTAAAGTCTTTCTAATAGGTGAGGAGGTCGGATGGCACCAACGAGCCTACACGGGCTGGTCTTCTTTCGCCGAAGCAAGGACTTCAGAGGGTTGTTGATACTTCAATCACGGAGGCTAGTTTCATTGGAGTTGAAGCCGTGTTGCCATCCAAAAATCGGTTTCATGCTAATAAATTATTAAATTAATTAAATTAACTAATCTAGTTCGAATTCTCTCCAACACTACCAAATCGCAACTTATGGTGCTATATAACATGCGGATATTTTAATTCGGAGTTGCCAAGTTGATTAGAAACCTAAATAAAATAGCGGGAAAAACTATTTTATGTCTACGAATCAAAGATAATGAGTTTGGAGACTTGATTATGCTAAATTATTCTAACCCCCGTTCGATACCATTTCATTTTACGAAAATATTTTTAAGCAAACAATTTGATTGATTTTATCATAGAGGTGCACAATAATTAAATGAACAATCAGAACTCAAAAAATTTGCTAGAAGCATGGCCACAGATTATTTTTATGATTTTTTTTTTAAAGGGGAAAAGAGTAACCTGTATGCAATGGATGAATTTATTTTAAAAATGCAATGACATGGATGAAAGCAAACTATCCTAAGTTAATGTATATGAAATTAACTTAACTAACTACATGACTATTCTATATGACATGCAATTTAAGTAAGCAAATGTACCAATCACGTTACGGTCTAACAGATTGACTACATGACGTGAGAATTAATTAAAGACCTAAACGTGCAACAAAATGCCGAGTTAATTAACTAAACAATTGGACCTTTCTCTGAAGCTTTACCGGATTTGTCCTTGGGATTCTCGTAAGGGGCAAAAGCGGGGAAGCCGACGGGGATCGCGGCTGACTCTTCGAACGACTGGGGGTTGTTCGGTGAGGCTGTTATGCTTGTGGGTATAGCTATAGTTCACAACCAAGAACAGGGACACAAGTGATCCACGGTGTGGGTACATTGCTCGCGAATCACAACGAGGTTGCTATCCTCTGTAATCTAATGTCTCGCTTGAAAAGTGATCATCCAGAGAGCACTCTTGTGTGTGGATGACTTATTGGTGGATCCTGAGAAAAAGAGAAACATGTGATAGAATGTAAAGATGATATTTTTTATGAAGGATTACCCTCCTCTTTTGAGCGTGTCCTCTCAAACAGCAGTGTGCGTCGGCGTGTGTTTCTTCCCTCTGGAGTCAATGTCTTCATTGTCTTGGGACGGGGAACAGACCGGTTCTTCAGGCAGTCCGGTCCGGTTCCTAGTTCTACCCAATCTAGTTGCACTCCCTTATTCGGTATCCAACAATCCCAAGCCCTGCGAAGACGTCGCCATCCCACCTGGACAAAGCTTTGCCGGATCCCACCTTGTTGAATCAATCATCACCCTCGGGATATATCAGACTCGAGAATCACCCATGGGGTACGAAATAAGAGTTTGCTTACGAACTATGTAACATATCTGGTATGTTCTTCCAACCAAACTTCTACCTCATCCTCTGTTTTTTTCAGATTTGTAGTCACTAATTGCTACTGCAGTGGGTCAATCGCATAATTCGAATGCGTTACTTTACTCAAGTCCCCTTTTCAGTTGCTATCATTCTATGACGGTATCAACATAAGCACAGAAAAATATGACGACCCAGACACAGGATGGGACCATTGTTATTACTCTCATTAAACTCAGCTTGTAATGTTTGGTACGAGCATTATCATCATGTCCACCACGCACAAAATCGCAGTCCTGTTCGTGAACAATAGGTGCAATTATGACAGAAAATCCGAGGACGGCAAGAAGTCCAGCCATGGAGCGTGCAATGGGGCATTGAGCAGTCGGGATCGTACTGCATGCAGAAACAACGTGCAGGATTGATTTGAAAAACGAATCCGAACACAGCACTAGGGCCCAAATCCAGCTCCGGGATTGTAGAGCTAGGCACGAGAAATACCTTAGAATGCCAAGGTGTTTCCTATGAAGAATATTGGGATTCTTGGACGAAAGCATATATGTACGAAGCCTAGCTAACATATGATAAAATCCGTGGAGTATGGTTTGCAAACACGTCAAAAAATTCTGAAGATCGTTGCTTCGTTTCATCTCCGATTTAACTCCAGAGGTCATTTCGATTCATTCCAAATATGTCTATTGATTTCTGTTACGTTTATTGTATTCTCCCATCCTCTTGCTGTCTTTCGAATTTCCACTGCCGTCGGTTGTGCTGTGGAGGAGGAACTGAGTTCGCAAGGAAGTTATTCGATTGAATGACGAAGCTGGACACTGTTTCGAAGAATACCCGTTCAAGAGATGGAAAAATCAGCGAGCTTTATCCGGCGGTGAGAGCAAGTTCAATCTGGCCTAGCGTACTCATTATTTCCTGCACGCCATTCGCATTCAGTTTTTTTCTTCTGGAGTTCTACCTCAGCTTTGCAACTTGTCTTTTTCCTCATCCATGGCAGCGGACTCGTCATCCTCATTCTCTCTCTTCGAATTCTCTATCAATCTCTCTGTTCGAGCATGACTGTGCCGGTGGACACGAAATTCCTTTAGCCTGTGCTTTCCCAAAAGTTTTCTGCTCAACCTTCGAAGACTGAGCCAAAGTGGCTTCAAAAGATGGCATAACGCTCGTTCGGCAGGTTTTCATTCGACCGAAAGCGAATTCCAGTGGTGATGGTGACGATGGGCGAGAAGGCGGTGATTGCCGCTACGAACGGCGGCTAGGTTGAAGGGGAAAAGTGGAGTTGTCTTGAAATTTGTTAAAGGGAAACAATGGATGAGAACATCGTAGAAGACGACGGATTTATATATCCGTGCCATTTATATCCAAAAGAACACAAATGTTAGTATTGCTTATTCAAAGAATATTATTAGATGCATTGAGATTGATTTTCAAAATATAAGACCTACTTATTTAGGGTCGATCAATTGTGATGACTGAATTATGTAGCGCATTTTTGCGACCGGGTCATTGAAGTTTGATTCCAATCATCCAATGAACTTCAGAACTTGTAACTAATCGAAACCCAACCAAATTTCTGCCAATTTGGTTGTCTCTAGAAACTTTCTTGATGGGGGAAAACTCTAGTAAATAACGATTATTTTAGTAAATGAACAAACTCTCCTGACATTCTGGCGTTTGATGGAATCCGTCAATGAACAGTCACACTTATCCGAATTTATCTGTTTCGTTTCTCTTTCGTTTTGCTTTCACCCGTTCTCTCACTATCTTCTGAAATTCCATTGCTATCAGTTTCCCCGGCGTTGAAGTCGGCCCCGCTTTCTACGATTCCAGGCCCGTCGTGGAGTTTATTGACATTCAATTTCGCTATGCTGGCGATTGACCACATTGTAAGTTCTGCTGCAAAGACGAACTACATGTGGGCTGGCCATATATCAAGTCGCTATAGTTTCAAGAGGAGCTGCAGCCGGAGTTGGTGCCCGACAGCACACTCACAAAGCCCTTCTAAGCGGCCGCCATCTCACCTGCAAGAAGCTTTACCGAATCCGGCCTTGTTAAATCACTGTGTCACCCTCGGGATATATCGTGCGCGAGAATCGTCCAAGACCAAGGCGTACGAAATAAGAGTTAGCTCGTGAACTATGTAACATCAATGTCAGTAATATTAAAGCAAATTGCTGGTCTTGTTTCGAAGTAGTAATTTTCTTTTACTATTCAACGACTCTTTGCCCACGTAAACTTTGATTGGCGACCTATTGTTTCTGTAGCTTATCCGCCGTTTTCTCAATTGTCATTCGAATCGGTAACAAGGGTAATTAGTCGATGAGTCAGTCTAGTCGAATTCGATTTGTTAATTATGTGCTCTAAGTTACGAGTAGTATAGAGAAGCTGTTGTTGCAAAGAATGCAGGCCTTCAAGTGACTATCTCTTTCGGGCCTAGACAGAAATGGACCTCTTCCGGGAAAATCATGTGTTGTCCCATTCATTCAAGAGTGTGGTTTATGAATGAGACGTGTAGTTCGTGTATCCTTTTCGACCACCAGAGCTAGTTAATTGCATATTTACAGTCATTCTATATCCTGACAAGGAATAATAATAATAATAATAATAATAATAATAAGATCAATGAAACAATGACAAAAAAATGGACGTTGCACTTTAGATTTAAGGGATAATTGCACTGGAAATCCTAAAACTTCTCACGAAAGTGCAATTAAGTCCTAAAACTTTTAAAAAGTATAATTAAGTCCCAAAACTTTTTACAACATTGTAATCGAGTTCTAAAACTTTTAAAAGGTGCAATCAACTCCAAAAACTTGTTACGAAAGTGCAGTTGAATTCTAAAATTTTCAGAAAGTGCAATTAACAGAGGTTGATTTCATCAATTTGACAAATTTTAAAATTTAATTGCATTTTTTGAATTTTGTAGGACTCAATCGCACTTTCGTGATAAGTTTTAGGATTTCTAACGGATTTATTCCTAAATTTAAAATTGCGTGCTAAGTCGCACCGCATTCTATTTTCGATCGGCGTCTCACTTTTATCATTTAGGTAGGGAATTTGCATTCTATAATCTAGAGTAACCGCATGTTTAGAATCAAATTTAACTCACGAGGGTTCCTGTCTATATTCTCTGCCCGACTCTGTATCAGGTGATACTTTCCCGCACTTTTTAACTTTGATAGTCTTTACTTTTGTAGTCTTGATTTGATGTCTCTCTTACGGCGGGCGTGTGACTGAGCTAGGAGGGGGCGTGTCCGGTAAAAGCCCACGTTTCAAACTTTTCAAAAATCCCTCTCTCACTCACCACTTCTCTTCTATAAATATCCCCACCTTCGCTCACTCCATGTTTCTGCACAAGAAGGAAGGTAAGTCTAGCATACCCAATATTTTCTCCAAAGGAGAGGGAAGGGCTCATCTGGCCTTTCCAAGGACCAAAATTGTCGTTCAAAGAGGTAGGTCAAGCCTCATGCCGATGTCTGATTGATCAGACTTTCACGCCCATCACGGCCTAAAATTCCCAAAAACACAACTCGATAGTCACGGGATTGTGGGAATCAAGTCGAATGAATGAACATGGTGAAAGGTATCATATTTCCTTCGTTGAAGAGTTAATCACCGTGATTTTCATAGTGCCATTAAGCTTATAACTTGATTTTTGAGATAGAATTAATCGATCGGGCTAAATCATAAATTCCTTATACCTTACGAGTTGTTGACTGTGATTAATAGATGCGAAATCTTAAGATCATACCATTCAATATGAAAAATTAGGTATGTTGGAAAAATCTTCATGAGTATGACCTGATTGTACCCTTCGATTGATCTTTAACGAAGCAATATTCTTTAATCTTTTTTTAATTAATAATTTTCTTGTGGGAAAGCGAAATGCTATAAAAGGTACTTAATATAAGTGTAAGCAAAGAGAACTAGAACCCGACAAAATCGTGGGCTTAATCATTAATATGCAAGTTGCTGAATCGTTACACATAGCTTCTCTAATTAGTGCATTCCAACTTTGTTTTTCTTTAACTACTCGTATTACTTGCACAAAGCAAAAGGTTATTACTAATTCCTATCAAAAAATGTTTTGAGCAATTAAAGTCGGGCGTAACGTTCTCTTTGAAGTTAAGTTGATGAGGATCTTTTGCATAACAACTACCTAGTGTATGAGGAAAAGTGCACATATAAAAAAAAAAATTACCATGTAACGTTAGCATTCTCCTAGATTATGCATTTTCCCTTTATATTTTAGGGGCATGAGTGTGGAGACTAGTCTGCCACGTAGCTTTAGCAGCGTGTAAGCCCCATGAACTGATTAAGCTCCGGTCTTGGACCCATGTAGATGCTTTTAATTCAGGGCAATTTGCACGCAAAATGGACGACCTCTAGATTCTCAAGTTGGAAATTCCCTTAACGCTTCGATCAATCGCGCCAATCCTGAGGTTAGGGAAGCATAATTTTCTATCGTATAGAATGAATGCACCGTGCACTTTGTATCATTTCTTAACAAACTGACAACTTTAAGATGAATTTATCATATCAATGACATAAAAAAAATTGCCATATAGAGAGGCTGAGTATAATTTTTATTTTGTAAAGAATAAGAGTACTTTGCATTCTGCACAATTTTTTAAGCTAATTATAATGTTAAAAAACATAGTATCATATGAAAGATACTCATGATATTGGCCTAAGAACTACTTTGTACATTAAGCGGGATAAAATTTTATATGTTTGCTACTTTCACATGACAAATTTGGCAATAAAAATTATTAGGTTGGAAAAGTCAATTTACCTCTAAATCTGTAAATGAACTATGACCGTTTGAAAATATTTTGACTAATAAAAACAATTAAAGTCATGAGGGACACCATCCTTATAATTAGATTGAGTAGAACCTTTATCTAGTTTATAAGGAATTTTTAACATAAAAAAATCCCATATTCTGGAAAATGTTGATTTCTCATTACTCAACACAAAATTGTTTTTAGATAGTCAAGAAGTTGAATCAAACGATGAGTTTCCACCATTCTCCTGTTTAGCAACAACCATTGTTCTTGAAGTAAAAACAGTGGTGTAGAAAAACAAAAGAAAATTAAAGCTGCTCAAAATGAAATTCTCACCATGTGATCTTCCAAATTTCTAACATTGTAAACGCAGAATAACAGATTAGCTATAGAAAAATAAATAACTTTTAATGTCTCAAAGCCATTTTCTGTGAGCATTTGCATAAAGAGAATTATGTGTAAGGTTATTGAGATAAGGACTTTAAAACTTCATGTTTATGGGTGAGCCATTTCAAGTTCCGGACAGGTTCCACCCGAAATCTACTGTTGGAAGAAGTTTCCCATTTTTTGGAATCTAAAACCTATCATGCATACTCCGAAACCTAGATCCGATAATATCACGGGTTCCAGGATCGGTTCTAGGGTCTATCCAGGTTCCACATGTATTCTTAATCGAACGATTGTAATAACTCATCACGTTTAATAATCACCATTTACTGCTACAATCTATTGATCACAACTCATATTTAGACAAAAAAAAAATAAATATAACATATTAACAATGTAAAAGTCTCAATCATAAATATCTTCTAAAATGGAAGCTCAAACTAGTGATTCCAAATAAATTCTTGTATAACCAAAATCTTGATATAAGAGGAGGAGGTGAGAAGATTTAAATCAGAATCTCTTATCAAGTGTCTCCAATAAATAAGAAAATGTACAAGACATATTTAATTTTTTGAAACAAAAGGCGGGTCTATTAATGATTGAGCACATACTTATGTGAAGAGGCCACATTGTTTACTTTACTTAAATGGAGGTCATTTAATCTAAATTGGGTGCGCAACGATCGCCTGGAAGGTACAAAGAAACATAGCCCACCCAAAGTGTGGACATATGTTTACAGCACTCGGCCCAATGAAGATCGAACAAATTTGACCACTCGGTCCAATGAAGCAATTCTCAGTGCCAAAAAGATGACAAACCTAGAGAAGAAGAACGGCAAAGAGCCCTTCTCTTGTTTTCTCACCACAACCAAGAGATTCTCCAATTTTTTTCTTTTACATTTTCCCTGACCCGACACCTCAAACATTTAATGTAAAGATTATGACAAGAAATTCAATCATGATATACTGACGTGTCATCGCGTATAGAAACATATACTGCCACAAGCTTTACATTAAAAAAAATTGCTGTTCTTTGTTTGAGAGGGACTTCACCGGTTGCTCCTGCTGGACCACCCGCTCGACCTTTGCCTGCAGCATCGGGAGACTATTTGACATGTTATTTTTCTAATATGTCTCTTTTGATGTGAAGAGTTGTCGCGACCTTCTAAAAAAATAAACAAGTTAATTTTCGGGCTAATGGATTATCAGGTTAATTAATTAACTAACCTAACTCGGACTCTCCCAAGTCCATACCAAATCGCAACTTAAGGTTCAAATAATTAACATGCAACGTGTTTTGAATTTGGAGTCGCCACTAATCATTTTCGGTAGGTTGATTAGAAACCTAAATAAAATAGCGGGAGAAAACTATCTTATTTCCGCGAACCGGATATTTTGAATTCGGGAATTTGGTTACGCTAGATTACTCTAACGCCCTTTCGGTACCATTTTCATGAAAAATATTTGATTTGGCAATTTTGATGGATTTTACTTGAAATTCAAAGATGCAATTTTTTTGGTTTTTTCTTCTTTTTTATGGGGATGTAAAACATTGAACTTTGTACGATATACACCATGGATGATTTAGAAAGAAAGAAAACGCAGCCAAGCACGAGTATTTACAGAAATAAATTAACATGTAATAATGCTAAAATTTGGAACACGTGGCATGTCTAAAATAAACAAACAAATGTTCAAACCAAACGATTACATTTTTGTAGATCGAGATGAAAAGGATTACCTTCTATTACACAAAATCTTACTCACATACACGTTATAGTTCCTTTCAAGATCTCGAAGCCGGAAGAACGCAGCTGTCGTCGAAAATGGCAAGCAATGGCGTTGTTGGGTGGCGAGAGGCGAAATATGTGTCGGGACTCGTCGAAGATGATGCTCGACTAAAACTCTTTTCTTCACTCTCGAATTTTCTCTTCTAATTTTTCTCAAGAACTCTCTTTTTCCTCTCTAAAAATTCCTCTCAAAAACTCTCTCAAAACTCTCTCAATTCTCTTCCACACTCCCCTCTAAAACTCTTCTCAAGAACTCTCTACCTTCTCTATCACCAAAATTCTCCTCCTCAATTCTCAAGAACTCTCCCTCTTTTATACCCAAATTTCTCCATCCTCTTTTTACCATATTCCCTTCTCCATCTTCTCTTCTTCATCTTCTTTTCACCACCTTCCCTTCATCATCTTCCCTTCTTCACTTGCCCTTCATCATCTTCCCTTCTTCATCTTCTCTTCACCACCTTCCCTTCATCATCTTCCCTTCTTCATCTTCCCTTCTCCATATCCCCTTCTCTTGGTATTTGCAATACAGTCCCCGAGGTTCTAAGTATTTGCAATACGATCCCTTGAGAAAATATTTCTTTCAAGTCCAAATATTCTTGCTACATTTTTCACCCCATGTCAAGTCCGGATGTCCATTAAATTAAGCTCAAATGTTCTGCCGGTCAATTATATGCCAATGCAATGTATGCTAACAAATAAATATGTGAGATGATTTTTATAATTTTTATGCAAAAAAATAGATTAGTCAAAATTTAGGCGTCAACAGCTGCCCCTCTTTGAGTGGAGGCTCGTAGAGGTTCCGCTCAAAGACAAAATTGAATCCTAAATTTTGACAGTGCAAATTATGGATGAACTTTTTGGCAGGAGTTTTAATCCCATTTTTCATGTAATGAAGTGATGCATGATATGCAAGACCGTAAATAACATGTGTCATAATTTCCCTTTTTCATGTTAGAGAAATCTACACATGGATCGCATACAAGAATACCTGTTTTACCAAATTTCTCGTAAGCTAATGGTTCTCTTAATTTCCAAGCTTCTTTTTGCGGATGCAAGGATTTTAAGGTATTTGGCCTATCTCTTATCGGAGACTTCTCCCTAATGCAAGATAGCGCAAGATATGTGTGTCGTTTGAGATCACAAGAGCTACGTCGTTGTGAGTCGAAAGAAGTGAAATCAAGTTCACAAGAGCTACGTCGTTGTGAGTTGATTAAATGTCGAAATCGCCGGTGCATATGTCTTCACGATTCGACAAAGGGGAATCAAAATCATAAGAGCTACGTCATTATGATTTGGTTTGGATCAAAACCATGGGTGCTTATGTCTTCATGATTTGATAAAGGAGCCGAAAATCATAGGAGCTATGTCATTATGAGTCGACTAAAGGTCAAGATCACCGGTGCATACGTCTTCGTGATTCGAGATCGAAATCATAAGAGCTACGTCGTTATGATTTGATAAGATGTCAAGATCGCCGGTGCATATGTCTTCACGACTCGATAGAAGAGGCATATTGCCCGAATTGAACAATATTTGATAGGAGCACCATCGAATGGAATCGATAAGTACAAAAGGGGCATATTGCCCAATTGAATCATAACAACTATCATCGAAGAGTTGTTAATTTGAAAAGGGGTTCAGAAAACTTACCGGGGTTCTCCAAACGATTAATCAAGGAACGAAACAGTTTGCTGTATCGTACACTGGTAGGCATTTGCCAACAAAACTTCTTCATTCAATAATCCTTGGATGAATTTCGAGACCTTGGGAGGGAACTCGAACATCGGGAATGTATTACCTATCATAGAATGTCGGAGGTAACACACACAAACATATTCAACGATGAGTATAATGCAATCACTCATACTATGGTTCATGCATAACCATTCTGTCAAGTTTGCATTACCAATTTTGTCCAGGGAGGTTCTCACATTACGAATACCTCGAATGTGAGCTGAATGGGGGGACTTCGGTCCGAAAGGGCTTTCTCTCACTCTCGAGAAAAGCTATTTATCCTGTCTGCAGGATTCAAGAGAAATCACTCAATCTTTCCATCATCGCATTCGATAAGGATCCAAGTAATCTCGTAATTGATACGACCGAGCCGATCTGGAGGTCTTGATTAGGACCGTAATGAGAGCTAGGTCAAAGGTTTACAAAGGGGACTCTAGTTGAGTCAAGGTTGCTGAAATGAATTTCTTCATCATCTGCTCCAGATTTACAAGTCAAGAGCCCTGCAAAAATGAGAGAAATAATCTTGCTCGAACTTCTTCGAGTGATGCTTAAAATCATTTAACTCTACGTTAACTCAAATGCCATAATCAGAAGAGACTTTGGAGGGTTATAACGTAGGCTAGGATTGGGGACCGAGGAACGAAAAGACTCGTTTTGGCTCAGAAATTAAATGAGAAGGGGCTTGACGTTGGTGATCATCGTTGACTAGTCACCGATCTTGGTCTTCTGGAAATGTCTTCAGAAAGAATTGAATGAGGGATGGTAGTTTTCTACTGAAAATTGCACTTTGCAAACCGACTTCTTGGGGAGTCTTCTTCACAACAAGTGTCTATCGAGGATTTGCAAGAGACAGAATGCAAACATGTACATGGAATTTACAACTTAACATGCAAAAATGTACATTCAAAATTCAGAAGTACTTTACAAATGAATGTGCATTGGCCTTACTTTTGGTAGGCACTTTGCTTTTCCTATGCTTGAAATTTTCATATGAGATCGGTCTTTGCTTTTCTTACTCCCGATTCTCATTTTTCTTTTTCTTTTTTTTTTTTCGAGAAGAGATTTCTTTTCCTTTTTTTTTAGAGCTCTTTGACATCTCTTTATTTTGCTTTTTTTTTTTTCGAGAGCGGGCCCTTCTCCTTTAAGCTGAGTTTGCCTCTCCCTTTTTTTACAATCCCATGATTTTGAACCAGGAATTACAACAAACATAAACATTTACAAAGAAAAATTATGTAAACATAAAAAATCTAGCATACAAGAAATGAGTCCATTCGGGAATTCTCTGTTGACCCGACCATCTCCAATTCTAATCCTTGGGAAAATGCTATCTTCGTCTTTGGAATGAGCAAATGATCACCAACAGGGGTTTAAGAAATGAATTTGCAGGCTCAAGTGGGCTATGCAAAGAATGAAGTGTATAGGATAGAGAAGTGAATGCTCTTCATCATCCTAAGGCACTTGAATTAAAATTCGAGTATAAATGCAAAAAAACACCCGAAGATTAATGTTAGTCCGAGCAAGAAAATTTCTAACCATTTACCTCGTGTTGCTGCTGGAATTAACTCGTCTGGACTCCGGTGTGGGGTGGTTCTTGACGGGGGTGAAGAAATGAAACCACCGCTCAAAAGGGGTAATCAATGGATAACATGTAGTGTTTAGGATAGAGAAATGAATGCCTCCGTCACTTCAGTTATCGTACCTTTCGCGAGAAAACTCTTTACCTCGGGGAATGCGGAATTTTGCCACCGTTCATCTCGCCCTGAAAAAATTGGACGTGTTTGGGAAATGATTGCCTTTCATCATCCCGTCATGCCCCATTCCATACATTTGATGTATCTTATGTAGTTCATGTTCCTTATTCAGAGTTGGTAAATTAAATATGAGGAACAGTCATGCACAAACTATGCAATGTATGAGTGTTTTCGAGCATATAAAATGTAGCAACTTTCTATCTTGGTGCAAGCACCTAAGAAAATTCTTAAGGGCGTGAATTGTGAGTTGCCCCTGCTCATGCAAATGAGTTGCAAAACTTCATTATCTAGTTTGAGATATGAGATTGTCAAAGGCTCCAGGAATTTCTCATTTCATTAATTTTTCGGGAGAAGGGATACTTCCCTATCCGGAAAGGCAATGACCCCCGCAAAAATCAAAAGGGAAAGCATCAATGTGCGTTCTCATGTCCTAAATGAGTTGAAACGATACCGCTTTACCCTTGTACAAATTTCTTGTGAACTTTGAATTGAAAAGATCAACTCATCTGGATCGAATTGTATGTCCGGGATGTTATCTCTCCAGGTCCCGTAACCATCCGGGCCAAAACTTCAACCGGTCTTGGACTTCTAAGCAAAAAAAAAAAAAAATTTTTTTATTAGTCTTTGTACATTGATGCCAAATCCCGGGATCGAACCCGGAACGCCTCGGACCACCGTCATTCCCCCAACCACTAGGTTTGTGGTGATGTTGGCGTCCACGGTTGGTTCGCTTTTTGCTATATTGTTCTCAAAACAGTTGGCAATCCCTCGTCGAGAATAAAATAAGCATAATTTAGAGTTTGAAATGACCGAGAGCCAATTGGGACGATACGGAGTTACCCATTTTTGAGTCCGCTTGGCCTTTTACTCGTATTCTCCCAAGTAAGGCTATTCGGAATCTCTCTTTACGGGCGTTCGGGCGTCGTCCACAAATTGATTTGCTACGAGCCTAGCTTAGTAAGGAACTTACGCATTTGACAAGAGAGGAGAAAATTCGTCCTTTAACTCTAGGCAAATTCTAGACAGGTTAGAAAGTAAAAAATATCCCACGTAGGGGAACTATACATGGAATTAAAGGAGTATTCATGCGAGATTGGTTCCACCTCTCTTGCTGGCCACTTCAACGATCAACCGATTCTGTCTTGGACTAAACACCAACAATCGTTATTTGAAGACCCATAATAACTTGCTTCGAATCACAGCTCTGGAGGTCCTTCATTTCCAAATAGACTCATCAAGGTAGCAAGCTCATCATCAAAGTAATCTTCTGATTTTTCGAGCAATTGATACTCGAATTGGGCATTGTTACTTGCTAACACTGGTGACAGATTCTTGTGAGCGCCCGACTCCTTAAGCTTGAGCCTCCGTCGTTGCTCGGGAACTTGTAGGGATGATCAACCTGTCCGCTACTAGAACCACCAGCGGAAGGTTGGTATGACTGTATTCTTGATTGGGAAGTGGCCGGGTACCTTTTGCTCGGTAGGTTTTCCGGAATTGATCTTCCAATCAACTCGGTCCGTCCGCCTTGGTTCCAAGCTGCATCGTGCTTCCTCGCCTTATCTCTAACCCTTTGAAGGTGATTTGTGACACTTTGCATGGTGAGTCCGTCTATATTCATCATTTTGTGTACAGCCGTAGGGTCGTCTTGAATTGATTCCTAGTCATCGAACCTGTCTCAATGAATATAGAATGAAGCTTGGAGGACCAAAGGGGCCTTTTCTTTTGGACAAAATCGTCGTCGTCGGCCTTGGTCGTGATTTTTTTGTACGAGTAATTGCTTCCTTACAGACATGCTGCCAAATGTTTTGGAGCACTTGAACGCAGATCGGCTTCAGTAGGACGTCTCGAGCACCATGCAATGTGGCCCTCGTGATGAACTCTGCTGATCATTACTTGCGATACTACGATGACCCGTATGTCTAACTCGAATCAATGATCTTTAAGAGACTGAAACCGTCCATATCGATCCCTACCACGGCCGTGCGACGATGTCAAACTCCTCTTTGTCTTGCCTCAGACTTCTAAGGCATCCGTTGCCTTCGCATAAGCAAAAACCCCGTACATGCAACTTCTCAAGATAGCAACGAGGATTGAGAGGGAAACGGGGTTGCCATCAATGGCCATGACTCACGAGATCCTCGGGATAGGAAGGTTCCTATACTTCCGCTTGGAATGAACGTGTTTTTCTTTTAAAACATTCCATATGTAGACCGAAAATGGCTGTTTCGACTAGAGACCGAGCTTTAGATGTTCTCGGACTTGCAAAACAATTTGCCCGAAAATCACAAAGTGATGGTGGTCTTTCGTGACGAGTTACGGTGATCATTAGGTGCATGGAGACTTTATAAACTTTTCCGATCCGTTAGTCTCGCATATAGGTTCTCGCTTTTTCTACGAAAGATGATAGCTTTTTCTCTCCTTTCCGGTCTTAGTGCCTTGGATCCATTTCGTAATAACTCTTACCTCTCACTCAATCTGTCATCTCTTTTTTTTTTCTGATATGGAGGAGCCCTCAAATCTTTTCGCTTTCTCTACGAACGAGGCGGTTATTTCCCTCCTCAAATCTTTTCGCTCCCTCCTACGGAAGAGGCAGTTATTTCCCTCTTCAAATCTTTCCGCTTTCTCCTACGAACGAGGCAGTTATTTTCCTTCTCAAATCTTTTTGTTTTCTCTACTAACGAGGCGGCTATTTCTTTCTCAAATCCTTTTGCATCTACCTGTGTGAAGGCTTTTAATGCTTTTCCTTTCGGCGTTCGATCAAATCTGACAAGGAATTCACGCATTTAAGCATGATAACATTCGCGAATAGTCTTGTTCTTTGCCCCTTGATTAACTCTAGGCGTAAAAAGAAGAATATCTCACATGGGGACTTTGTAATAACAGTACATTCATTCACGCATGTCTCCACTTTTCTTGAGGATTCGTAAGGGCTGGCTAGTAATGCTCAAAAGAGCGACATTTTGAGAGCCCTAATAAAAAAACTCAAGCTTCATGAAGGCTACAGATTCATAGTTTCATTAGCGTTGAATTGGCTGACTGTGACACTAGGGAAACTCCAATTGTAGTGATACATGTCACTTCCCTCCAAGGGCATCGGTTCTACCTCCGCAAGACCGACTTTCCGGGATGTATCCCCAACGAAATCCGATTGTGCGAGAACTTGCTCTGGGGGATGAATCGATAAATGAGCATTTTCAATGCTCATATGTGGCCCATCGAGGTACATGTCACCAAAGGTGATCGGGCTGCTATAGACATGGCAAACAACGGTGTTAAGAGCATCCTTATACCTCTTGTTCTCTGCTCGAAGCTTTTCATTTTCTTCCTTCAGAAACGCGAGTTCATGACTTTCATTTTGAACCTTCAATCGGGCACGCTTGTTTTGAAACCAAAACTTGACCTTCAAGGGCTTCATTCCTAGCTTCCGGCTCAATTCATTTTTTCGTTTCTTGTTTATGTAAGGGCACTCCTTGAAGGCAGCTTCGAGCTCTACGATTTGATGTTTTTTTTCCTGGGGTCGATTGCGGCTGCTGCTGCTATTGTTGTTGCGGTCGAGATCTTGAATTTCACCGCCAAGGGAGTTGGGTTTTACTACTTCAATGCCGGATCTAGCCTCGGAATCCAGCAGTTCGCTCTCGGGGATGTCTAGGTTGGTTGCCCCCGATGAGCGCTGGTAGCCTCTAAACATGTTGGATTGAAATACCTCTTACTACCTTTTATTCACTCTACTCTCCGCTGTATGCTTACTCTCTCCAAATTCTTTTGAGTAAACATGTATGTTCCAGAGACTCCCTTTTAACGTGGATGAAAACCACCAAGCCAGTGCTTCTCCCAAGATTTCGTGTTTCCCGCTTTGTCTTCTTCATTTCCTTCTGACATGGTGGGACCCTCAAATCTTTTCTGCAGTATGCTTGTCCCTCTTTTAATATGGCAAGACCTTTAAGTCATTTCGCAACTTTTTCGAATTCGTGGGCCTCGAGATGGTAGATCCGTGATTCACGGACGAAACGTCTGTAGTTTTACCCGGATAATTAACTCGGCCCCCACAATAATTATTGCTATGACTTTTTCTTCCCTTTAAATTAGGATTTAACGCCGAGACGATTATCGCTTTCATATCTTCATCTCCAACCTTTTAAGCACTCTTTCGCATCCATTCTTTTTCGGTTGCTTCAACAACAATGGCCTCCCTCCCTGCACACGTCTTCTCGGCCGAAGTTTTGGCCAAATGGGAGAAACTTTACAATCTCCTAGGCCAGGGCTACTCTTATATAGCCAACCACCCGGAGACCGAAGCTGAAATCCGTCTTATGTTTACGGATATGGACACTACTTCTATTGAAGGCACCAAGTTAGAAGAGGAATACGGGATCTTTCCTACTCTCTTCACTAACTTCCTGGAGGATTACCATCTTGCTCATCAAGATGTTACCTTGGCTCATCTTGTGAGAGCTCGCTATCGGGATCGGTCGGACAGCTTGGTGTTGGCCGGTCTTGTAGCCGACAATCATAAGAAGGCCCTTGACTATGGTAATGAACAAGTCTCGCTGTTGATTCGTGAGAGGGGGAACTTGGTGGAACGTTTAGCCATGTTTCAGACTATCTTCGAACGCGATCCGCTCAATATCGTTTTGAAATTCCAATGCACATGGCTGGAAGAAAGGCTGGACGATCCGACCCTGGATATAGCCCGCGGGAGAATGCTGATCCATAACTTGGAATCTGCTGCTGAGTATCACGAGGACAGGGTGGCCAAGCTTAAAGAGAAATGTGAGCTCCTCCTCTTTAAGTCGGCGGATCTCGATTCTCGAAGCGATCGGTGTAGGCGGAGCATCAACCGTATGGAGAGTCGGTTAAACTCCTTTGTGATGCTCATTAGGGCTCGGTTTGGCTTTACTTTCCCACCCCGATGATCTGTTTGTGAGGCTCTCCGATGGATGAAATAAATGCAAGTTTTTACTCATTTGCATTTCGCTTTCGCATTATTCGATCTTTCATATGCTGACAGATTGAAGGGGCTCTTCATTTTACTCATTTCATCTTGGTCGTCATTTCTTTTTTTGCAAGATAACCCCTTTACTCTGTGAATATGTAAATCTCACGCTATCGATGATCAATTCAATTGGGCCGGAGAGACTCCCCCATTTGAAACAATATCTCAGCAAAGATTAGTAGCGAGGAAACAAACGAATGCCCAAATGTGAACAACTCGTGAATCAGTATTAATATTATAACTCGATTATGAAAACATCAGAGTGAATCAAGTATAATATTTCTTTACTGAGTCAGAACCGACCGGGTTGGTAAGGACATGACCATCCATCTCGGCCATAATCAAAGCACCACCAGAGAGCACCTTCTTTACTATATATGGACCACCATAGTTTGGAGCGAATTTCCCTTACGGGAGTGGGACTATTGGCAATAATTTTCTCAAGACCAGGTCATTGATCCGAAAATATCGAGGCCGAACTTTTTTGTTGAATGAATTAGCAACCCTCTGCTGATAACACTGGCCATGATATATAACCTTAAGTCTCTTTTCATCGATCGGATTCAATTGGCTCGCCCTCTGCTGGATCCATTCAGCTTCCGTCAAAGATAGCTTGAGACAAGATACGTAAGGAAGGAATTTCCACTTCAACCGGTAGAACAGCCTCCATTCCATATACAAGAGAATACGGGGTTGCCCCAGTAGATGTCCGGATCGAGGTCCGATACGCCATAAGTGCAAATGGCAACCTCTCATGCCAATCACGATAATTTTCAGCCGTCTTCGCTAAGATTTTCTTGATGTTCTTATTGGTGGCTTCTACTGCTCCATTCATCCGAGGACGATATGGGGAAGAGTTCGGATGCTTGATCTTGAATTCCTTAAACAATTCGTCCATTAGCTTGTTGTTTAAGTTTGAGCCATTGTCGGTGATTATGGCTTCAGGTGAACCGTATCGAGCAATGATATCCCGGCGGATAAATTTCACGATATTTCGTGCCGTGACCGCTAAATAGGATGCGGCTTCGATCCATTTGGAGAAATAGTCAATCGCCACCAAGATGAATCGATGGCCATTGGATGCTTTAGGGTTGATAGGGCCGATAACATCAATGCCCCACATAGAAAACGGCCATGGTTCGGATAATCGATGCAACTCATTTGGAGGGACATTAATCTTGTCACCATGAATCTGACATTTGTGATAGCTTCGGACATGCTGAATACAATCTCTTTCGAGCGTGAGCCAATAATAACCCAATCTCATAATCTTCTTAGCTAACAAGTGGTCATTCATGTGTGGACCACAGATCCCTTCATGCACTTCCATCATCAGACGAATCGCTTCGGTTGAATCAATGCATCTTAGCGGGACAGAATCGAATGACCGCTTGTACAAATTCTCTCCGTTCAAGAAGAACTTCGAGGCCATCTTCCTTATGTACTTTTGGTCAGATACGGTACTTTTTGAGGAACTCCCGCTTCCGAATTTAAGTCTTGATGTCATGGTACCACGGCTTACCATCGGGTTCATCGATTACGGCCATACAATATGCCGTCTTTTTTAATACCTCGATCTTCGGTGGGTCAACCTCAAGTCCATTGGCGACTTGTAACATTGAAGACAAGGTAGCCAATGCATTAGCGAATCGATTATGAGTCCCGGACAGATACTCAAATGAGATATCCTCAAATTCCTCCACCAGTTCATCCAGATACTCATGGTAGGACAGCAATTTAGCATATCTCGTCTTCCACTTTCCTTACCGCAAACCTCTTAGTCGTCGTGGCGATATTACCGTACCAACCTTTCTTCATGCCGTTCTCGATTTCTTCAGCCATTGCGATGAGATGGCTGAATGACGTAGCGGCGGATCCCAAAATTCGGGTTTTCATAACTTGCGGCGGAATGGAAACAAACAATTTCATGAGCTCTCTTTTCGGGAGGGACTGGTTTCAGCTGAGATGCCACGTTCCTCCACCTGGTGGCATCTTGCTTGATTGTTTCTCCCTTCTTCATCTCAAGCTGTTCAAGGTCTTCTCTAGTGGTGAGCACGTCCAAGTTAAAGCTAAAATGTTTGATGAAAGCATTAGCTGCCTTTTCCCAATCATCCATCCGGTAGATCTCGTAGTCCGTATACCATCTCATGGCAACTTCTTTTAAACTAGCCTGGAAAGTCCGAACCATTAGAGGGTCGTTGGTCGCATGCTTATTCATTCTTGCCTGGTATATCCGGACGTGCTGAACCGGGTTGGAAGTCCCATCATACTTCTCGAAGTCGGGCATCTTGAACTTCTCCGGCACGCCGACCTTTGAAAAGATAGACAGGTCAATCCGGGGTATGTTGTGAGTCCCCTCAACCTCTCGGATCCTCTGTTCCATTTGGGCCAACAGCTTGGCCGAATCACTATTCAATCCGGGGGCCACAAGGCTGGCTTGAGGGATTGGGACTACGGGTGGCGTGCTCGAGCTCATGCCTGTGATGATCACATCTTCTAGCGGCATTATTTGATAGGGAGCAGCTTCCCGGGCTTTACCGGAGTTATCCGCGGGAGGAATTCGAGCAGGAATGATTAGCGGCGGGCTGGAGGTGGATGATTGCAGTTTGGTGGTGAAGGCGGCCATCATTTCCTCCATCTTTCGGGACATCATCCCTTCAAAGCGCTCGGTCAATGAGTTAAGTTTCTCGTCCGGGGCAGCACTGATAGTGGCGTTAATGTCGGCCATCCTCTTTGCGACCGATCGAGTAATATGTGGAGGATCCGTGATAAATTACCTGTACACAGTAACAAACCCAAAATTAGTACAGGGAGCAAGAATAGCGAGCTGGCCCATGGCATCCCTCTAGACTCAAACGAACAAAGTGATTATGACCAAAGGATTGAAACATGTAATTTTCAGTTTGTCCGCTTTTACGAAAAAATTCGTATTAATTCGTACGTTGATCAAAACATGTCCAAATTTTACGAGCTTGTAGTTAAGAAGATGATGAACAACTTTTATGTTGGCCAATCGGACTAGAAATGCGCGGATCAAATCAGTTTAATGTGTCTTTCCAAAAAAATCATGTTCAGAAAACTGTTATAACCGCATGTTGTTGAAAAAACGAAGGGCCATCTTAAATTATGAATTTAATTCTGAAATTTTGTAAGATATTAGTTGAAACATAGGTCTACAACTTTCATGTTTGGCACTTACTCAAAGCTCGATCGTAGAATTTAGTAAAAATCGCACAACAGGAATAAGCCAAATCAGAATTGAGGACAACCGATGAAATTGTAAAAGCTGCGGAAGCAAAGTGCGAAATTGGAAATAAGACAATGAAACTTCTAAACAATCAACCTAAACCATGGACCGGCTCAAAATAAAAATGAGATAACAGGGTACAAGAGACAAGAAATTACCTCTCATACGAAGAAAATGTCAATCACAAAGACATGCGCATGAATCGTGAGTTTAAATCTTATTCTATCTATCCAAAAGGCTTTTGCAAAGTGAAATGATGAACGAAACGACATGTCGCAGCCTCGCAAGCAGTCATCATGACTAGTCGCAACCTCGCGTACAATAGTCATGACTAGTCGGGTCCAATCACTTCGGCTTGGTTCGGTCGACAAGGGCAATTATCATGCATCGTAGCCTCACGTGCATGAGAACAACCCTTGAGCCATTTTTTGAAAAAAATTTCGGGATCTAGATGGGATAACCTTTAGCGAAACCTTACCACCAAGGTTAAAGAACCATCTAAATACCATCTTAAAACTATTAGTGTGACCCGGGTCCGGTCACGGGTTATGTGCAGTGTAGTGCAAATACGATAAATCATGCACAACAATTAAAGGCAAACACCGCTTCAATGATTCAAAAGTTAAATCACAATTCCAATTCACCAAGCACGCAAAACAAAGGGTTAGCCGATCACTCCTCCCCTTATAACTCCCAATCTGCAAAAACATTTAACACCTAAGAATGAGAATTCAACCAAAGTTTACCAAATCAAGTGATTTCTTTTTCATGAAATTATTTGGCCTAAGTCCTCTTTGGGTCCCCAGTGGAGTTGCCAAGCTGTCGCGACCTTCTAAAAAAATAAACAAGTTAATTTTCGGGCTAATGGATTATCAGGTTAATTAATTAACTAACCTAACTCGGACTCTCCCAAGTCCATACCAAATCGCAACTTAAGGTTCAAATAATTAACATGCAACGTGTTTTGAATTTGGAGTCGCCACTAATCATTTTCGGTAGGTTGATTAGAAACCTAAATAAAATAGCGGGAGAAAACTATCTTATTTCCGCGAACCGTAGATTTTGAATTCGGGGATTTGGTTACGCTAGATTACTCTAACGCCCTTTCGGTACCATTTTCATGAAAAATATTTGAATTGGCAATTTTGATGGATTTTACTTGAAATTCAAAGATGCAATTTTTTTGGTTTTTTCTTCTTTTTTATGGGGATGTAAAACATTGAACTTTGTACGATATACACCATGGATGATTTAGAAAGAAAGAAAACGCAGCCAAGCACGAGTATTTACAGAAATAAATTAACATGTAATAATGCTAAAATTTGGAACACGTGGCATGTCTAAAATAAACAAACAAATGTTCAAACCAAACGATTACATTTTTGTAGATCGAGATGAAAAGGATTACCTTCTATTACACAAAATCTTACTCACATACACGTTATAGTTCCTTTCAAGATCTCGAAGCTGGAAGAACGCGGCTGTCGTCGAAAATGGCAAGCAATGGCGTTGTTGGGTAGCGAGAGGCGAAATATGTGTCGGGACTCGTCGAAGATGATGCTCGACTAAAACTCTTTTCTTCACTCTCGAATTTTCTCTTCTAATTTTTCTCAAGAACTCTCTTTTTCCTCTCTAAAAATTCCTCTCAAAAACTCTCTCAAAACTCTCTCAATTCTCTTCCACACTCCCCTCTAAAACTCTTCTCAAGAACTCTCTACCTTCTCTATCACCAAAATTCTCCTCCTCAATTCTCAAGAACTCTCCCTCTTTTATACCCAAATTTCTCCATCCTCTTTTTACCATATTCCCTTCTCCATCTTCTCTTCTTCATCTTCTTTTCACCACCTTCCCTTCATCATCTTCCCTTCTTCACTTGCCCTTCATCATCTTCCCTTCTTCATCTTCTCTTCATCACCTTCCCTTCATCATCTTCCCTTCTTCATCTTCCCTTCTCCATATCCCCTTCTCTTGGTATTTGCAATACAGTCCCCGAGGTTCTAAGTATTTGCAATACAGTCCTTGAGAAAATATTTCTTTCAAGTCCAAATATTCTTGCTACATTTTTCACCCCATGTCAAGTCCAGATGTCCATTAAATTAAGCTCAAATGTTCTGCCAGTCCAATTATATGCCAATGCAATGTATGCTAACAAATAAATATGTGAGATGATTTTTATAATTTTTATGCAAAAAAATAGATTAGTCAAAATTTAGGCGTCAACAAGAGTATGTCAAGTTGTCCCAATTCCGATATTCATAATAAACATAATGTCCAATCTATGAATAAATCTTTTCATAGCAATTTAATTGAAGAAAGGCTCACACTAAAGTCTATTAAGGTTCTCAATTTTAGCTCAACGCAAAAACGAACGGTCTAAACTCAGAATGAATCATTCTGAGCTAGTTTTTTTGTGGTCCTATGATTCCAAAGCCAATCGCTGCTCATGAATTAGCCTGTAAATTTGATTCGGATCATCGCTCAAAGTGGTGAACAACATCATGGGAGTAAAGTGGTAAGATCTCAAGCCTAATCCATCACGGACATATCTCAAGTTCAAATACGATTGCTATAAATCATATCTCAAGCAACAAAGATGAGAGACCAAGCAAGGGAAGAGATTTGGGTGCAAAAGAGGATAAAAGTAAGTGGAGCTTCGAAGAGCAATCAATTTTAGCGTCGAAGAGCTCGGTAATCTAACCTTTGTTAAGGCCTTAACTAAACTCCACTCAATTCCTTGGGTAGCTGAAAACTTGTTAGCAAAATGCTTAAAGTCGTCACCGGCCAAAAACTGAAATCTAACCTCTCCTCCACCGCTAGTGGACAAAAAATGATTCGCTGGCCGTGTTACTGATTTGATACCAAATTTTGATGCCATTACCTAAACTTGTCGACAACTTGGGCTAATTTAGTCTCTTATATCTACCTGGCGACAATGCATTACTCATTTTATATGATGCCCCATTACCTAATCTTACTATTTAAATGAGTCACTCTCATCCAAAGTGTCAAAAAGATGACAAAACTTTGAAGAGGACGATCCTGCCAAAAAAAAAAAAAAATTTAACCTCGACCAAAATGCCATAAAGATCAACTTGACCTCGACCCTAACTTAAGCTTAGAAAATCCATTAGAACCATGTTTAGAAGAAACAAAAAGGCCTTTTTATTGCATAAACCCATTTTGTGTGAACCCAAATGATCTCACTCATAATATTAGATGAATTTCATTTGAGGCCCAATAGCTATGAGGTGAACCAAAACATAGCTCAAACAAAAAAGAGGTGGTTCTGGGTTCATCATGGCCACATAAGTAGGACTCACCATACGAACTCCTTGCTTGCTTGGGCTTTGATTTACTCTTTACCAAATTAGGCTCATTATAATCGTTCTTCATGTATGTGTCACGTGAATGTCACATATAGACTTAGACAATTAACGACTGACCTAGACTTAGCTTAATAAACCTGGTACAGGCAACAAATACCCCGGTGCATCAGTTCCTAAGACTCGTTGGGTCCATAGAAGGCCAAGTTCAGTCTGTTGCGACTTCTACTACATAAAAGGAAAAAAAAAGGTTAAAATAGATAATTCAGCGCTAATGTAATGAAAATATAACAGTGATATTTTCTGTCCTTAGTGTGTACATTATAAGCACTCAAGACGGGATTCATTTGAGATGTTTGTTTTTCGCTCATCTACTTCCTTTCTTCTTTATTCTTTGGCTACCCAGCTCCTACTAAAGGGGTCAAATATAAAAGAGGAGACTCCTCCAACCTTACACGGAATATGGTTTGGATCTGAAACAATATCATGTCATTTTTCTTAATGTGTCCAAGGTGTATCCTAATTATGGAGTAACGTGAAGCCAAGAAGAAACGAACAAGTAAAGACAGTCACTTGAATATTCTCCGCAAGCTGCTCTATCTACTGCCCATGGACATGCAATGTATGCTTCACTTGAAAGCTGGTGTAATTGCATTTGCAGCCCCTTGAATCGATAAGAGTGCCCATTTGCCTTAAGAAGACAAAAATAAAAAAATCCATCATTATCATTGGGTATACGCGCAATTTCGATGCTTACGTGAAATAACGTTTATATTTATTTTATCTTTAATATTCCAAAAGTCACCACTGAAATCATAAAATAAAATAAAAATATTGTAAGAAGATCTGGCGAGGGTTGGAAGGCTGTGAGGGACTTGTTGGCAGTTTGTTTGTCCCACGTAGAATGAAGGGGAGTGTGTTGGTCAATATATGTTAAGCTTAGGAGTACAAATACAAAGCAATGGAGAATAAATGTGAAAAAGAGAAATCGAGACACAAGATATATCTTAATTCATGCTTAAATTAGCTCTACATTCTATTATTAGAATGCAATATAATTATAAAATAACTAACATGTCTTATTGAGATAGTGTGACTCTTCACCATTATCTTAATTTTGAATTCTCTATTTCGGTCTAATAGTTATTAGGTGCTCTTCTTTGAAAGGTTATGTCACGCATCTGTTCAATAGTTTATTATTCTATTTTTCGTGCCTTTCTAAACATATACAACCTTTTCCCCATTGTTTCCTTTTAAGAGTTCCTAGAGAAGTATCAAAATTGCTATTTAGTATTCTAATTTAGACTATATTGTATCTTGGAGGATTTTCGCCAATAACAATTAGCAGTATTGTGGGGGCAAATAATTCCTTCAAGAGAGTGTAATCATGCCTAAAAGTTTGATTCCATTTTTCTCAAGTGATTATTCCCTAACAAGAATTACCATTGCAGCCTTGCTAGTCACATCGATGGGGCTGCAATGTCCTTGCCCAAGGTCATTGTGGGCTCGCTAGTCACGAGCGAGGGCACGAAGGCCCTTGCCAGATTAGGGCGAGGCATTGGCAATTGGCAAGGGTCATTAGTATCCCTCGTCGGCACATAAAAATAAGCAAAGAAAAAAGGGAATATAGAAATAAAAATTTTAAGAAATTATTTTGTAATAAAAATTGTTTACGTCGATGCCGGTAGTGCCACGGACAACCGGCACCCACACAAGCGGTTTCTGGTCAGAATTAATTGGAATGACTCAATTAATAAATTGTCAAAAGATTAAGGGCGAAACTAGTCAAGTTGAATTGTTTAAGACTAAATTAGAATGAGTGCAATGGTTTAAGACTTTTTTTTTTGTAATTTTCCCGATTTTTAACGTAACATTATTGCATTATTGATATTTAATAATTGCAAGACAGAGCTGCTAAGTCTAAGTTTTTGTATTCTGAAGAATAAGCGTATTATGCATTTCGAGACAATTTCTGAAGAAAAGATGAGAGATCGATGGAATACTGGATCACTATTTTGAATCAGAATTTAGAAGGCAACAGATTGACTGAATACTTTCCGATATCGACCCCTACGGACACGGAGTGGGGACTCGTGGTCCTTGAATTCGAGTCTGATGGGACCCATCCTGGCCACGGTCCCATCGTCACCAAGAAAATAATGGTGTCGGAGAAGACGAGGGCTTTCGATTTTTGAATCGGGTTCTCAAGGTGCGCGTGCAACGATCGGGACATTGATACAGCCCCGTTCGACGGTTCAACCAACTCACAACATCGGACTAATCAAGGTTTAGAGAAAACAGAAATAGTTTTGAAACTATGATTCAACTACTACCGCTGCCGCTGCCGTTACCGCTACTCATGTGAGTGAGCGAGTGCATGGTACCCAACCATATGGCTCTTTCACGGTGAGTTTAAGAGGGTAAAAATTCTGAATTACCTATAACATCGCTCTGGCAACTTTTTGGACCGATATTTGATTTGATTCTGCATAGTTTTTCGAGTACAATACCATGGGGAAAAAAAAATTCCTAGAAATAAGAGGAACTATATCATAGGAGCGAGTTTTCGAAAATTCGTATTGAATCCATGAGTTTGAGTGGTTAAAAATTCGGAGCTATCTATCACACCACTCCGGCAACTTTTTGGACAAATTTTTGCATAATTTTTCGAGAACAATAACTCGTCAAGATCTTGTCGAAGATTGTTTGGAAAAAAAAAATATAGTGTTAATTTTGCATCCCACATAGGATGGAAGGTAGAGAGCAAGTTTTTTTATCAGTCAGAAGGCTATTATAGTCTTTCAAATAAAGAGAAATGGGCAAATGGACTGGACCCCACCATACTTGCACGCGTGCGCTTGTGATTGCGCGATTATTAGGCGCACTTAGCTCTTTGTAACGTGAATAATTATTGACACTTAGCAACGATCAATTTATTTTTATTTTTTGAAATTATAATTAAAATAAATTGGTGATTCCTATGGAAACAACGCGACTATTCACATAGGAGGTGCAGTTATTTTATTAAATTTAATTTTTGAATTATAATTAACTGTTTATGTCCAAAATTTGCAATCTTTCGAGACGAGGCAGTTTTCGGACAATAAAGAGATGTGTTCGAATAAATTATTTTTTCAGACAATGAAAAATTGTGTCCGAATTAACTGCTCTTCGGACATGAAGTGGTGTATCCGAATTAATTGCTCTTCGGACATGAAATGGTATGTCCGAAATTAACTATTCTTTATATACGAATAGTTGTGATTGAATGACATTTTTGAGACATGAAAAGTTATCTTCTTTGAAGTATTATATGTTAAGTGACTCTTGTTCATTTTCAGCCTATTTGAACTTCTATTTTTGCTTTTTCTCAAAAGATACACAACTATTGTTTTCAATTATTTCCCTTGAGAGATCTCGAAAAAATATCAGAATTGCTATCTCTTACTCTCATTGAGATTTTATTGTATCTTAGAAGATAATTGCCGAAACCATTAGTAATGTTGTGAAGTAAATAAATTCTTAAAGAGAGTGTTGTCACGTCTCAAAATTGATTCTATTGTTCATCATATTCAATAATATTTTCCAATAGATCTGAATTCCTCTTTTTGAACCGTGAAATGCAAATGTTCTTACACGGGGACATTCAAATTGCTTAAACATTTTGTTGTTTGTCAAGCCGTGCTTTCGTCTCCGCTTCTTTGGTCGACCTAGTGTGAAATGTTTTTAGCATAGATTGGTAATTATTGTAACAATGGAAATCAGGAAAACTTCGAATTAGAGCTAGTTACCGACCAATTAATTGCGATCTCCACCACCCAAATATTATGGTATCAACCAACATTCTAAAAGCTCGTTAAAAAGGAAGAAATTACTAAAACAGTCGTAAACCTATTATAATTGTACCAATTCAATCCTGGCCCTAGACGAAGGTTGCTGGCCTCATCTAGACCTGGCCAAGAGCCGCCGCTGGAAGTCTCCAGCAAATCAATGGATAAGACTCATTAGATCCATAGATTGTAAACATTCCAAACGCTACTCAATAAGTGCGTAAGTTGAACCCCGTATAGCTCCCAAATTACGACAGCATCATCATTAAATTCCTACTCCACGATAATTGTAGTGCCTCCCACTGTCAAGAGAAAGAATGATGATGAGCATTCATTCCATGAACTACAAGATACCATATGCTCACAAAGATAATCCAGAAATCTGCATCATTACCCAAAAAGCATAATAGTTATTCTAATTCGCTTCCATTTCCTACAGAATAGAAGTTCATCAATTGTTGCTTGTTTCTTTTACACAACACTGTAGCCCGCTGTCCCTCAATCCTTTTACTCGAAACAACTAAGAACGACGTTTCACATTCCAGACAATCTGAACTCACCTTAGATTTAGATTGTCTGTTGAATTCATCAAAGCAAACGAGTTATTAACACACAGATCAATAGAAAAAAGAAATTGTGAGCAACCTACACTTAGCGGTCTCAAAGTGACATACACTTAGACGGAATCATCTTTGCAAGACAATTTGCTGGAAGAAGTAAACAAGTATCGATCATCTAACAAACAACCATGCATTGCAATGAATGTGATTTGTGATTCGGATTCTTAATATGGAGGCATCACGGTGAGCAATTGACCGACGAGCATACAAAGCACTTATAACGCGCATATAGACACGCCGGCAGTGAATTTGCCAACAACAATCACACAAACCTGCCTGATGTCTCTCTTCATGAAGCTAATAACGGAGAAGAGTGATTGTAGCATTTATTTTATCCAATGAAAGTGTATCCCGTTCAGGCGTATTATCAAATATGTGGTAAGCATCTCAGCCGAAGGATCTAGATGCAGAAGCAGAAGAATGATTGGCATCCATATCATCATGAAAGAAACACAGCAAGTTCAAATCATTAATGGAGCCTCGATTACAGACGATTTTCCCACAAGAGGTAGCTAGAGCTCTCGGCCTTTCATAAGCAGAGCATAGGTGATTCCTTGAAGAAGAGCGACAACCGACCACGAAGGACAATCAGATCAGAGGGAGAGGTCGTCCGAGACAATGACGCTGAGGACTGGAGCCAGCGAAGGAGAAACGAACAAGTTCAAAGCAATCCGAGCAAACTGACAGAGAAAAGGTGCTAACAGAGCTACGGCCTGCCGATGGAGCGATGATCGGAGATGATGCTAGCGGCGCCCGGAGGTCTGTTGGAGATTACCAGACGAAGCAAGAACCCGAGCGAGATAGTTTTCTGGACGTTCAGAAATATCGGAGTCTTCCCACCCTGTGTGCTCTGTGCTGAGTGGATGAGAGAGTTGTTGTGGCCAGCGATGGAGGACGAGCGACGGGGAGAGAGAGTGTAGACGGAGAAGCTTCTGGAAATGGGTTGATCCGACAGAGAATTTTTTTTTGTGCTGAGCGCTCGTTTTGTGTATTCCACTTCCCGAATGCGTGCGCCTAAGCTTGAAAGGGAATCACAGGTTGTTAGATGAGAGAGGAAGGTGATGGTGAGTGTCATAAGAAATGACCCGGACGCTGACTCTCGTGGACAAGGTATGCAGTGGACAGCGTTACTATGATTGGGACGATTATGCTTCTACACTGACCCGCGCGATCGAAAAGGGTTTCGACTACTACGCCCATGCTTCTTCCTCCACCAAACACTGTTAGCCGCCACCATAGCCGCGCCGCGCTCTCCAGTTTCACTGCGGCAAGGCCTCCTCTCGTTCTGCTCTGGTTCTGGTTAGAACGCCCGAAAGTGCACGAACCTTGGTCGTTCCCCCTTCGCCGGCTGGCCCCGATCATCTAGTTGACGTCTCCAGGAACTGTGTCATGATCTGATCACCCATCGAGGTGAGACTCACTCCCATCAAGGTAAATTCCACACTCTGGTTCTGCCTCTGATGAACGAAATAAAGCCCGTGAGCTTTAGCTGATGTTTGCGAGTAAATCGGTCGGGATTGAAGCAAAATTAACAACTCGGACTTGTACTGTTGTTGTTATGGTGTTCTGGAAGCGAATCGTTGCTTTGTATCTGCGTATGGGCTCCTTGATCGTAATGCATATCACTTGTTTGATGAAATGTTCGAACCATATCCGTATGTAAACTTGGATTCAATCCTTGAACCAAAAAAATGATATGACATCAAATCAATTTGTTCTCGACTTATTGAAACCTCGTTATGCCTGACTTTGCTGTAATACGACGCTTAGTTGTCAATTGGTGTTATGGTTCGCATGTTCAACGTATCACACAAAAATTGCTGTCGGGTGGCTTGATGATCTCTGTGGATTGGAGTTGAGTGTTCTGTATTTTTTATTTTTATCGAACGCGTCGATAGTGTGAATGCCGCAGAGGTCAAGGACAATCGAAGCATATGTGTACTCTGTTGTTCGACTCGTCAAGCGCATGGATTCCGCACCAGCGAACAATCCCTGTATAGGATCACACTGTTATGTGCAACTCATATCTATCGACCTACTGGCCTTAAAATCAATAGATGGAGTCTTTCTAATGGTCTAGCTTTCGAGACCCATAAGAACAACAATGTCATTTTCAGCACAATCAAATCATATAAGGCCGGTTCGGTTTGTTTCCATCGGCTCGACATTTACGGGATCCCCCAACACATGCGTGTGCGCGCACGGCCAAGCTAGAGATAGAGAAACGTTGTGAGGATTAATTAGCTCTAACACAGTCTTAGCCTAAAGATGTGGAGAGTTCTTGTATGGAGTTCTCAATCAAACAAGAGAACACACATAGTCATGGGGAGAATTAGCTTGTAGATTAAGATTCACACCTCGAATATCCCGTAATAAGCAGTTCGAGCTTCCATCTGTCCCTAAATTCCCTTCATGACAAGAGATTGCAAAACCACTATTTTGAAAAGGGGACACTCTGGTTCAAAGTCTATATCTTTTGCACGGCCCATGAGAGGATTGGATGAGTACAACAATGACAAACGGGCTTAGCTTGGCTCACTTGACATTTAGGCTGTACGGTTCAATCTCCAGTGAGGAAAATGAGAATTCTCATGGGCGCGCACGTGAACTTTTTTGAGTTACTACGAAACGATTTAGCATCATTGAGTGTGCAATCTAATTACTATGAAACTCGCAAATTGTAAAGGAAGAAATCATCTTAAAAGGCTTATAAGAAGGTAAACACAATTTAGTCCTCAGCTTCCAACATGGCGAGGAACCCTCTGAATCTTCTAGGTCCATGAGGTCTTCAGTTTCTTCCCATTTTCTCGAGAGGAATTCACCCTCTGGTTTAATATTTCATCACTGCTTGCAATAGTAGCTCTCGTAATCCAGCTGTTGCCATGACATGAGCTCGGTCATGCTAAGCCTAGGCTTGTTGCGGTAGTTATGGCTTAAGCTGGACATATTGCGTCGCCTCTTCTTCCCAAGCCTAGGCATGTCGCAATTGAACAAATGAGGCATGAATTCGCTTTAGAGGCGCTTCACAGTGTTCATCTCGATCAATCTAAATGAGGTTCTTACTGGCATAATTGGAGATGGAGACTTTGACCATAAAATCATTCCTGTCAATGAGCTCGAGCATGCAGAAATTCCCTTCATCCAGACAAGCTTCTCTCACAAACATGCGCCAACGACAAAAGGCATGATTTGTTCAAGCACCTAAGAGTCAGAAATTTGCTGGTTCTTCTGAATGTATCTCTTTATAAAACCACAAGGAACACTCTGCCAATGTAATATGACGGGGAAAAGAACAAATACAAACAAAATTTAAAGAGAAAAGGCAAAAGAAATGTAAATATATTCTAGTATTTACTAATTTCAGGAAATTCAATTAACAGTCTTTAGTGATTTATAGAAGTCAACATTCCCAACATGAAATTTGAAGTTAAAATGTCATAATACCGTTCTTATGGACTCTACAAATAGCACACATAATTTTGAACTCTCATGGTAATGCTGCAGGAGTTATTATCATGTGAACGCAATTCTATCCTTAATAAAATTGGTCAGATTACCAATTTCATAAATGGATACTCCGATTCAAATTCTCTAGTTCTTTTCAAGAGCAACGGGAAGCCGCAAAAACGTGGGACCTTGCAAGAACTGCTCAGGGGGGCTCACTTGAGAAATGAAAATTTTTGTAGGTACTGCTGTAAACCTTGTATTGAGTTACAGCGATCTACAAATCAATACCCATGATCATGATATTGACGTGTACATGTTCTTTACGTTAGACATAACCAGAAGAAGCCTTTCAATATATTGAATGTACTTAACACGCAGCCACGTAGATCGCAAGCGCAAGGGAAAAAGCAAAGACATCGATGACTGTAACATGGATGGAATTGAAAATTTCTTTCCTTAAGTTGTCCAATTCTTTCAAGCACAGGTAAATTAATGATTTATCAAACTGTTGGTTCAATTTGACAAAGTAAAGTAAGCTATTTTTTCCTCGAATATCTGACTAATATTACGAAATACAATAGTATCTCCTATTTGGTATTAAAATTATTAGTCATTAGATCTACAATGAAACTTAAGCATCGCAACGAGCCACCTCCTTATCTTTCAGGTGTTTCCCTTTATTTATGAAGGCAACGACATTCTTGCAATTTGCTTGTCTATATCAACTAGTCTCCTTGAGTAATTTACACACACTTTTACAGCATTGAACAATTCTCCATGCAAGAGGACTTGGCTTCTAGTTCTTAAGACGCCTCAGCCATTGCTTTCCCAACACACACATACATGTATATATAAGGGCCAACCAATGGCCATTAGCCATGTCGTGCTCAGGCCGAGCCAACCCTTTTGCCAGTCTAAAGCAAAGCTTATAAGCACCACCTAACCAGTAAACAATCAACACAAATAGGTGCAATTATCAATATCAATATCTATATATTTTAATAAATAAAAAATATTATTTATTCATTCATTTTTATAAGTGAGATAAATGATTATTTTTAGAAAAGCATCTTTCAAATCTTTAGTGGGCCCGGTTGTTCATCGTAAAAGTCAACTTTGGCCCTTGGGGTTGACCGGCCTCCATCGAGCAAAAATTTATTGTCTGGCCCAGGGTCTCCAAATTTCAACGTTGCTAGATTAAGGGTTGAACTTCGGCATTACCGAAGAATTTGACCATCAGTCGGGACGAAATGCATGAATGATTCCTAAATTATCAACAACAAATCCGAGATCCTATATGCACGACGTGTCTAGTATCTAAATTCAAAAGGGAAGTAGCTGGGAAAATGGATACCGGACTATGCAAACTGACTATTTGTTTTATCGGGGATCAAATTTCGTCGGTGAGAACGAGTCTAATCTCTAATTCTATGAAAATGAAACTTGCTAAGGAAATTCAAGTGTCAGC